>NC_069508.1:190575002-190587502 GCF_027579735.1 Bombina bombina | reverse complement strand
AGTAATGAATGCAGCTGTGGACTCTCCCTGCATCGAAGGAAAGGAAATTATCTGGTCATAATTTATGTTTTTACCTGCTCTCACCCAAGGTAATCCTGAAAACCTTGCCTGTTGGGACAGGTTTGAAAAACAGTGCTTTAAAAGGGACATTGTAGCGTAATAAAAAAAGAAAATTTATGTTTACCTGATTAATTTCTTTTGAGTTGGTGATAGTCCACAGATCCATTACTACTGGGATTTAACTCCTGGCCACTAGGAGGAGGCAAAGATCTCCTTAAATTCCAAGAGTATTCCATTCCTCCCACATTTCTGGTTAGCCAGCCTTACGCACAGGCAAGAAGGAGAAGTATAAAAAGGTAGCAAAGGACAGAAAATAGGGAAATTAGGTGAAAATATAGAACTGTCACCATAAAAATCACTAAATAAATTTGGGCGGGCTTTGTGGACTCTCACCATCTTAAATTAAATGAATTTATCAGGTAAGCATACATTTTATTTTGTAAGGTGGTGAGGTCCACAAGTCCATTACTCCTGGGAAACTAATACCCAAGCTGTGGAGTCCACAAGTAATGAGGGTGGGGTAAACAAAAAAGGAATACAAAAAGATGGTGGGCGCCTACTTTCCAGAATCTACTGCCTGGAGGACTTTCCTACCGAAAGCAGCTTCCGAAGAAGAAAAAATATCAAAATGGTAGAATTTAGTAAAGCTGTGTAGGGATGACCATTTTAAAGCCCAGGAAGTAGAAACTGATATGGTAGAATGGCCAGTAACAACGATTTGGAGGAGACCTCCCTACCACCAAGTAAGCGTTATTAATCATAAACTTTAACCACAAAGCTAAAGTAAATGCAGAAGCCTTCTGACCCTTCTGTGGACCTGATAAATGAGTAAATAGACTGGAGGTCTGTCTAAATTCCTAAGTAGTCTGAAGATAAAGCTTTAGAGCATGAACCCCAACTACATTATGTTAAAGTCTTTCCATAGAATTTTGAGGATTGGGTTAAAAAGAAAGAACTACAATCTCCCTACCATTGTTAACTGAAGAAACTACTTTTGGCAAAAAGTCAACCTTAGTTCTTAAAACAGCCTTATCCTGATGGAAAACTACATGAGGAGGATCACAAGAAAGTGCAGATAGTTCAGACACTCTTCTCGCAGAAGAAATAGCTAAGGGAAACAAAATTTTATATGGCAGAAGCTAAATGTCAAGGGGGTGCATAAACTCAAATGGAGAAGATTGCAACACCCTTAAAACGAAGTTCAAGTTCCAAGGAGGAGAAATCGGCTTTATAACAGGACGCAATCTGATTAAAGCTTGAACAAAACCCAGTACAGTTTAGCAATTTCCATCTAAAGGGGAGAAGAGTCCACGGCTTCATTCATTACTTGTGGGAATTAAGAACCTGGTCACCAGGAGGAGGCAAAGACACCCCAGCCAAAGGCTTAAATACTTCCCTCATCCCCCAGTCATTCTTTGCCTTTCATCACAGGAGGTTGGCAGAAAAGTGTCGGAAAATTCAGAGTAGCCTCTTACGGAGGGTAGTACTCTTTGGAACGGGACTGGAGTTTTAAGTAGTCCTGTCAGCCTCTCAGAGCTTGGGTGAAAGTTAGAGTCCGGAGATGCAGGGAGAGTCGAGAGTCTTTCTGAGAAACCATCCCGACTCATTTTAACAGCTCCATAGGCAATCAGCGTTGACGAGTTTCGCTGCCTGCTTTCTACACTCAAGTCCATGTCAGGAGCGATGCTATTACACTGTCACACTTGAGAGGCCGTGTTCCTGTTCCATGGCATAGATTCTGGTAAGATTGTTTCATTTTTTGGTAGGGAGATTATTGAACAGGGGGGGTTCTGTACATAATATTGTTTATTGTGTCATTGCTGCGATATGTGTGAGATGAGGTTCTGGCAATGGGGGGACTTTTAGTTTAATTTCCGTGAGTATTTGCTTGGCCAATTTGGCGCGTTTTTCTCCCTAGTGCTGGGGCGGTCCTGAGAGGCATTCCTTCTGACCGGGTGTGGCCTATTCAACTTCCTCTACTTGACTGGCGGTTGCAGGAAACGTAACGGTTTCTGTGGTCCGGGTCATAGGAGGTGGTGAGTGCCCCGGCCATTGGAGGTTATAAAGGTGCCATTTTTCATATATTATATCTAGTCTGTAATAAAGGCGCAAGCTATGGAGGACTCTGACACGTTAGAGGGTACTCCCTCTTTAACAAAGTCTCATACCTGTGTTTATTGCGAGGAGGTTCTGGTAGATCCGCCTGCTCAACTATGTTCCACATGCCTTGATAAAGTTACGACATCTAGAAAGAATAGGATGTCTAGTGCTACTGAGTCGTCCACCTCTGAGGGTTCCCTGTCCCGTGAGGGGCGTTCCCTACATTCATCTCCGATTACACATTCAGCGCCCCAGGGAATGACAATTTCTCCTATGGGAGCGATCCGTTGGCCACCAGATTTTGCAGATCAACTGCAAACGGCGGTTTCTAAGGTGATTTGTGCCTTACCACATTCTGCTAAACGCAAGCGTAAGGTGAAATATGGCAATCCGACTCAGGGGTCATATACTCCAATGGATATTTCGGAAAGTCTATCCGTTGACGAGGACGACTCCTGGAGGATGTACCTTCTGGGTTGGAGTCTGTCATCTAAAGCTCCGACTACAGAGGAGCCTGACTTTAGGTTTAGGATGGAAAATTTGTGCTTTTTGCTGAAGCAAGTGCTTGCTACTCTCGAGGTTCCGGAACCGAAACTACTGCAACATATTGGTGCGAATCTCTGTCAGACACGGTCGAGAGGAAGACTCCCCTCGACGAGATACAGGATAGAATTAAGTCCTTGAGGGTCGCTAATTCTTTTTATTTGTGATGCCAAAATGTAAATTATTTGCCTGAATGCTAAGGTTTCAGGTTTTTCCGTGCTAGCCTGCAGGCCTCTGTGGCTAAAGTCATGGTCTGCGGACATGACCTCTAAGTCTAGACTGCTATCCCTTCCCTTTCAGGGAAAGATCCTGTTCGGTCCAGGATTGGAATCGATCATATCTATGGTTACGGGAGGCAAGGGCGCTTTCCTACCGCAGGATAAGAAGGTTAAGCCTAAGGGATCTACTTTTTGTCCCTTTCGTGCGGACAAGGCCCAATGCCAGCAGCCCGCCGTGAAAGTGGATCAGTCCAAGGGCATTTGGAAGCCAGCTCAGTCTTGGAATAAGTCCAAGCAGAACAAGAAGCCCGCTGACACAAAGGCGGCATGAAGGGGTGGCCCCCGACCGGTCACCGGACCAAGTAGGGGGCAGATTATCTCTTTTCAGAAGCCTGGTTGCAGGATGTTAAGGACCTTTGGGTTTTGGAGGTTATCGCCCAGGGATACAGGATAGGGTTCAGATCTTGTCCGCCCAGGGGAAGATTCCTCCTGTCAAATCTGTCTTCCAGATCAGAAAAGAGAGACGCCTTTCTAAAATGTGTGAGGGATCTCTCTTCTCTCTGAGTTATTGTACCAGTACCCCCAGCAGAAAAGGGTTTAGGGTACTATTCAAACCTTTTTGTGGTCCCAAAGAAGGAGGGCACGTTCCGCATGATTCTAGACCTAAAATGTTTAAACAAGTTTCTGGCTGTTCCATCGTTTAAAATGGAAATAATAATATACATTTCCAAGCTGTTACAAATTATTAATCAATTTGGTTTATTTTCTGGATACAAAACAAATGTCTCTAAATCCGAGATTTACTGGCTTTGAAAGAATAAAGATTCATTTTTGAAGAGTCCTTTTAAAACAGTCATAGATTCATTTAAGTATTTAGGTATAGTAATACCCACGAATCCACATGACCTTTACAATCTTAATATCCCCCCAATATTAACAGCACTTAAAGACAAACTTAGATCATGGGAAAATCTACCCCTTTCTATATCAGGACGGATAGCCCTCTTCAAGATGGTCCTCCTTCCTAAACTACTGTACATACTACAGAATACAGCATTAATACTATTTGACAAGGACATCCGAAGTCTTAATAGCTGGCTTAGAAGTTTTATATGGCAGAAAAGGAAACCTAGGATATCCCTGAATAAATTAACACATGCCAAGTTATTTACAGGATTTGCATTACCTAATTTGCGGCTTTATAATCTTGCTTTTTTAGCACGTATAGCTGCCGACTGGATTTCAGGCAATAATTATGTCCTGAACAATGCATTAGAAGAGAACATATGCGATCCATATCTCCCCTGTGCTCTACTTCACTGTGCGTTGAAAGACATGCCACCTAGAATTAAGAAAATTAAATCAATTATTAATCCATTAAAGGCGTGGTGGAAGATAGGGAAACTCCTGTCCTTCAATTGTAAGGTCTCCAAATATCTCCCCTTAAGAGGGAACCCTTTATTTCAAGCTGGCATTGACTCCGCAGTTTTTAAAAATTGGCAATCAATAGGACTAAAAACGATAATACAATTTGTTGATAAGGATAACAAGTGCTTTAAAACATTTGAAGAAATCAAGAACAACTTCAACCTCTCCAATAAGGAGTTCTTTGCATTTCTTCAGGTGAGACATTTTGTGTCTGGATTAATGAGGGAGGGGGAATGGAACTGGGAGCTCGGTAAAATAGAGGACTGGCTAACACTAGTTAAAAATGGCCGTATGTCCATTTCATACTGTTACTATTTATTGGGAGCTGAAGAAGGGAAACGCACTCTGGAGAAAGTGGCTCAAGACTGGAGATTAATCTTGGAACAAGAGTATATAAATTGTAAATTTATTCAAAAATCCATTCATATGGTGGCACAGACCACTCTCTCAACAACATGGAGAGAATCACATCTTAAATTGCTGCATAGATTTCATTATACACCAGAAAAAGGTCATAAATTCCAGAACCCTAATTTTTATAAATGTCCTAAATGCTCCCTAGATGCTGCAGATATTATACATATGATGTTTAAATGTCCCCTGATTAGACAATTCTGGTGCAAACTGGAATATTGGCTTAATACCTCCCTAAAGATTTCCCCTTTTGAACTTTCGGCGACATTTGTCATATTCTGCTGCGACAATCTAGTAGAACAACAAATGAACAAAAAGATAATTAAAGTTTCTATCCTAGCAGCCAGATATTTAATATTTAAAAAATGGAAGACGAAAGAAATTCCCACGGTAATTGAAGTAAAAAATTATCTTAAAAAACAATGTATTATAGAGCAACGTGATACGAATATTAATAACGAAACAGATATCAGAAAATTCTTTGATAAATGGGCACCATTTATTAAGTCCCTCCCAACAACAGAGATCGATTATATTATTTTTCCCTTTCAGAATACAGAGATGGTTTTATTAGGGATATGGTAATTGCATAAGGTCTGGAGATGTGGGGTGGGGGGGGGAGAGGAGGAGGGTCTGAGGCAAAATCTTTTCTCCCCCCTTTTTTTTTTTTTTTTTTTCTCTCTTTTTGTTGTTTTGTTTGTTGTTGTTGCTGTCGCTATGTCTGTTTGTTTGTTTTGTTGGTATTATTATTTTCACCAACGGGTGTATGGAATTGAGATATTATGGGAAAAGTGAACAAAATAATTTAACAGGAACCCTGAGATATAAGACTTAATAGAGTATAATTATTATTTAGGTTACTAAGGTCAGGAAGACTGAGGAATTGTTTGAATTTTTTTTTTTTTGATGTTCTCTTTCTCATTTCCCTTTTTTTTGAAAATTATGTAATTGTATATATATGTTGAAATATATATAATAAAAATGAATTTAAAAAAAAAAAAAAAAAAAAAAAAAAATGGAAATAATAATATCTATTCTGCCCCTAGTTCAAGAGGGTCAGTTCATGACAACAATAGATTTAAAGGATGCCTACCTTCATGTGCCAATCCACAGGGATCACTTCAGGTTCCTGAGGTTTGCGTTTCTGGACCAACACTTCCAGTTTGTGGCCCTTCCTTTTGGTCTGGCGACGGCCCCGAGAGTCTTCACAAAGGTTCTGGGGGCACTACTTGCAGTAGCCAGATCCAGAGGCATTGCTGTGGCGCCCTATCTGGATGACATCCTAGTGCAGGCGCCATCATTCAGTCTTGCAGAGGATCACTCAAGGGTCCTTCTGCTTTTGCTCCAATTTCACGGTTGGAAGATAAACTCAGGAAAGAGCTCCCTGATTCCCAGCAACAGGGTGGAGTTCCTGGGAACGATAATAGATTCTATATCCATGAGGATATTTCTCAGAGATCAGCGATGCAGGAAGAAGATTGCATCCACCTGTCTTGCCCTTCAGTCCTCCTCCAGTCCCTCATCGATGTCATTCCATTTGCCAGGTTCCATCTCAGACCTCTTCAGTTGTGCACGTTGAGACAGTGGAACGGCGATCATACAGACCTATCCCAACAGATTTCTCTGGACGATCGGACAAGGGACTGTCTTTCTTGGTGGATCCGTCCGGAACAACTGTCCCAATGGACATTCTTCCTGAGACCGTCTTGGTAGATTGTGACCACGGACGCGAGTCTGGCAGGATGGGGAGCTGTTTGGGGTGCCAGGATGGCACAGGGAAAGTGGTCTTGAGGAGTCTCTCCTCCCGATCAATATTCTATAACTTCAAGCAATCTACAATGCTCTGAAGGCGTGGCCTCCTCTGGGGTCGTTCAGCTTCATCAGGTTCCAGACATACAACATTACCTCAGTGGCTTACATCAACCATCAGGGGGGGGGGCGAGAAGCTCCCTAGCAATGAGGGAGGTTTCTCGGATATTGGAATGGGCAGAGTCCCACAACTGCTCTCTCTCAGCAATCCACATTCTGGGTGTGGACAACTGGGAAGCGGATTTTCTCAGTAGGTAATCCTTCCATTAGGGGGAATGGTCTCTCCATCCCAAGGTGTTTGCAGAGATTTGTCACAGATGGGGGATGCCGGCGCTAGATCTCATGGCATCCAGACTCAATTGCAAGCTACCCAGATATGGGTCGCGGTCCAGGGATCCCCAGGCAGAGCTGATAGATGCCTTAGCGGTGCCTTGGAGGTTCAACCTAGTTTACATTTTTCCACTGTTGCCACTTCTACCTTGTGTAGTGGCCCGCATCAAGAAGGAGCAAGTTTTGGCTATTCTGATTGCTCCGTTGTGGCCGCGGAGGACGTGGTTTGCGGATCTGGTGGGGATGTCATCTTCTCTTCCATGGAGGCTGATACAGGGTCCCTTTCAACATCAAAATTTAGATTCTCTGAGGCTGACTGCGTGGGGATTGAACGCTTAGTCATGGCCAAGAGAGGGTTTTCTGGGAGAGTGATTGATACTCTCGTTCAGGCTAGGAAGCTGGTCACTCGTCGCATCTATCATAAGGTGTGGAGTACTTACTTGTCCTTGTGTGTGAAGCATGGATATTCTTGGCACAAGGTTAAGGTATCCAGGATTCTGTCCTTCTCCAGGATGGACTGGAGAAGGGGCTTGCCGCCAGTTCGTTGAAGGGACAGATTTCGGCATTATCTGTGTTGTTTCACAAGAGCCTTGCTGAGCTTCCGGATATTCAATCAGAAAATAGTAGTTCCTTCTTTGTGTCCTAACCCCTCTTCTCCTAAGAAGAGGTTATTTCATAATTTGGATCTGGTTCGAGCCTTGAAATTTTATCTTCAGGCTACAAAGGATTTCAGACAATCTACATCTCTTTTCGTGGTGTATGCAGGGAAGCGCAAGGGGCAGAGAGCCTCTTCAACTTCTTAGTCCTTTTGGTTGAGGAGAATGATTAGCTTAGCCTATGAGACAGCAGGACATAAGCCTCCTCAGAGGATCACTGCTCATTCGACTAGAGCTGTGGCTTTTTCTTGGGCCTTCAAAAATTAGGCCTCTATGGAGCAAATTTGTAAGGCTGCTACCTGGTCCTCCTTACATACCTTTACAAAATTTTACAAATTTGACGTTTTTGCTGCGGCGGAAGCAGTTTTTGGGAGAAAGGTTTTACAGGCTGTGGTGCCCTCAGATTAGGGTCCGCCTTCTTTTTGCCCTCCCATTTTTCATTCAGTGTCCTCTAGAGCTTGGGCATTTGTTCCTACAAGTAGTGAATGAAGCCGTGGACTCTCCTCCCCTTTAGATGGAAAACATAAATTATGCTTACCTGATAATTTTATTTCCATTGTGGGTAGGAGAGTCCATGGCTCCCGCCCGTTGCTCCGGTGGGCATACCTAAATTTTGTTATTGTTCTTCTGGCACCATTTATACCCTGATATTTCTCCTACTGTTCCTTGTTCCCTTGGCAGAATGACTGGGGGATGAGGGGAGTGGGGGAGGTATTTAAGCCTTTGGCTGTGGTGTCTGCCTCCTCCTGGTGGCCAGGTTCTTAATTCCCACAAGTAATGAATGAAGCCTCGGACAGGTAAGCATAATTTGTTTTTTTCTATGTAATAAAACCTTCTTTACAAATAAATTAAATTACCCCCAAAAAAGTCTTGGAATTTTTGAGAGCTTACCTCCTCCAAGCGAAGCAGGAGAAGCTGCCAAAGCACAGACGATCCTATCTGACAGGACAGCTCACAGTGTGCTGAACAGCAGAAGCAGGAGAAGCTGCCAAAGCACAGACGATCCTATCTAACAGGACAGCTCACAGTGTGCTGAACAGCAGAAACAGGAGAAGCTGCCAAAGCACAGACGATCCTATCTGACAGGACAGCTCACAGTGTGCTGAACAGCAGAAGCAGGAGAAGCTGCCAAAGCACAGACGATCCTATCTGACAGGACAGCTCACAGTGTGCTGAACAGCAGAAGCAGGAGAAGCTGCCAAAGCACAGACGATCCTATCTGACAGGACAGCTCACAGTGTGCTGAACAGCAGAAGCTGCCAAAGCACAGACGATCCTATCTGACAGGACAGCTCACAGTGTGCTGAGCAGGAGAAGCTGCCAAAGCACAGACGATCCTATCTGACAGGACAGCTCACAGTGTGCTGAACAGCAGAAACAGGAGAAGCTGCCAAAGCACAGACGATCCTATCTGACAGGACAGCTCACAGTGTGCTGAACAGCAGAAGCAGGAGAAGCTGCCAAAGCACAGACGATCCTATCTGACAGGACAGCTCACAGTGTGCTGAACAGCAGAAGCTGCCAAAGCACAGACGATCCTATCTGACAGGACAGCTCACAGTGTGCTGAACAGCAGAAGCAGGAGAAGCTGCCAAAGCACAGACGATCCTATCTGACAGGACAGCTCACAGTGTGCTGAACAGCAGAAGCAGGAGAAGCTGCCAAAGCACAGACGATCCTATCTGACAGGACAGCTCACAGTGTGCTGAACAGCAGAAGCTGCCAAAGCACAGACGATCCTATCTGACAGGACAGCTCACAGTGTGCTGAACAGCAGAAGCTGCCAAAGCACAGACGATCCTATATGACAGGACAGCTCACAGTGTGCTGAACAGCAGAAGCAGGAGAAGCTGCCAAAGCACAGACGATCCTATCTGACAGGACAGCTCACAGTGTGCTGAACAGCAGAAGCAGGAGAAGCTGCCAAAGCACAGACGATCCTATCTGACAGGACAGCTCACAGTGTGCTGAACAGCAGAAGCAGGAGAAGCTGCCAAAGCACAGACGATCCTATCTGACAGGACAGCTCACAGTGTGCTGAACAGCAGAAGCAGGAGAAGCTGCCAAAGCACAGACGATCCTATCTGACAGGACAGCTCACAGTGTGCTGAACAGCAGAAGCAGGAGAAGCTGCCAAAGCACAGACGATCCTATCTGACAGGACAGCTCACAGTGTGCTGAACAGCAGAAGCAGGAAAAAAGTGTGCTCCAAACTTAACCCCTGCGCTGCCAAACGTTACTGCTGCTGTTCCACTGAAAGAAAATGGCAGCCATGTTATTAAAAAGTCAGCTAAGCTCCTCTAACATACTCAGATGCAGGGGAAACTAAAGAGGCAAGCTCTACTGAAAATGGTGGGACCGGACCTTCTTAAAGTGGCCACAATAGTAGAAAAAGTAATTGTAGAAAACACTTATAATAAAAAACATAATAAATAGAGTGCTGCCATTAGACTCCCATAGGGGGCAAGTGCCCCCATATAACGCCCTGTATATCATAACAATATATTGTGGTGCAACTGTCTAAACCAGAGCTTTCCAAACTTTTCAGGTTGGTGACACACTTTTTAGACCTACATCATTTTGCGACACAGTAATTCAGTTGTACTAGCAAACAGGAGGTTAAACTAACTTGTTTTAAGAGATACGGACACATACATAAATTATATAATAATGAAATGTATTTACAAGTAACAGTATGTAATTATGTGCAAGAATTAAAAAAAATGTTTAATAACACCAATAGCTACTTAATATTTTAATGGGATGTATGAGGTTGATGGGATGAACACAATTTCTAAATATTTGGTGGAATATTAGCTAAAGACACTCGCATTTCATCATCAAGCATTTTTAAGCTTCCCCTTCCTATCCATATATCAAGATCAGGAGCAGCAATGCACTACTGGGAGCTAGCTGTGGAAAAAAAACCACTTTGACTTCTGACTTTAGCCCAGCATTTAAGCTGCTGCCCTCAGAGCTCTGCGAGTCTGACTGACTACTGCCCGCGCTGCAAACACACTGCTGTCCCCACTCACTAACTACATGTACAGTCACGAGCCAATTGAGGAGACTACACGTGCAGTCAGGAGCCAATGTGCCGCCAATGGGAATAGTTTCAGTTCCCACTGAGCTGCGACAATAGGTTAAGATGATCTGTGACCCACTAGGTATCAATCGCGTGTCAACCACATGATATGCGTAGTAGGCAGGCGGAAAGTCAGAAACCAAAAAAAATTGTTGAAAAAAATTAAATTTAAAAAAATTTGTGCTGAAGCAGGGACACACCTACACACTGCTGCCGACACACTAGTGTGTCCCGACACACAGTTTGGAAAGCACTGGTCTAAACCATCTTCCTTGGCTATGATGTACATGAGCAGAATGTTCCCCTCATCACTTCTTTGTGTTACATTTCCCTCATCACTTCTTTGTGTTACATTTCCCTCATCACTTCTTTGTGTTACATTTCCCTCATCACTTCTTTGTGTTACATTCCCTCCTCATCACTTCTTTGTGTTACATTTCCCTCATCACTTCTTTGTGTTACATTTCCCTCATCACTTCTTTGTGTTACATTTCCCTCATCACTTTTTTTGTGTTACATTCCCTCCTCATCACTTCTTTGTGTTACATTTCCCTCATCACTTCTTTGTGTTACATTTCCCTCATCACTTCTTTGTGTTACATTTCCCTCATCACTTCTCTGTGCTACATTCCCCTCATCACTTTTTTTGTGTTACATTCCCTCCTCACTTCTCTGTGCTACATTCCCCTCATCACTTCTTTGTGTTACATTTCCCTCATCACTTCTTTGTTACATTCCCTCCTCATCACTTCTTTGTGTTACATTCCCCTCATCACTTTTTTGTGTTACATTCCCTCCTCATCACTTCTTTGTGTTACATTTCCCTCATCACTCCTTTGTGTTACATTCCCCTCATCACTTTTTTTGTGTTACATTCCCTCCTCATCACTTTTTTTGTGTTACATTCCCTCCTCATCACTTCTTTGTGTTACATTTCCCTCATCACTTCTTTGTGTTACATTTCCCTCCTCATCACTTTTTTGTGTTACATTCCCTCCTCATCACTTTTTTGTGTTACATTCCCTCCTCATCACTTTTTTGTGTTACATTCCCTCCTCATCACTTTTTTGTGTTACATTCCCTCCTCATCACTTTTTTGTGTTACATTCCCTCCTCATCACTTCTTTGTGTTACATTTCCCTCATCACTTCTTTGTGACAAAACTCTCCTTATAGCTTTTTTCTCTGTAGTACAACCTCCTACTGTTTTGCATCTTTATGCTACACTTCCCACACACATACTGCAGTTTTTTACATAACCCCCCCCCCCCCCAAGTTAAACTGTTTCCTGATAGTAGAGTCACCACTCTGGGTGTCCTTTGTGGCTCATTGTCCCCCACAGTGATTCTGATCCCCGCCATACGCTCACACATGTTCCTAATGAACCTTATTCCCTGCTTGTACAGTACTCATGTATTGAGAAGAAAGAGAGGGTCCGGACAAAAGCTCAAAACAAAAATGTCCACTTTATTGAATAAAAAAATCCAAGATAGCGTATTGTAAAAACAGCAATAATGCAATGATGCAAAATAAAGGGTAGCTATGGCCAAGATATTAGAGCTGTTAGGAGCACTGGTATGGGCTTGGTCTGACGCGTTTTAGCTCCTATGGAGCCATACTCATAGACTGCGCTCATGTATTAGATTCTTCTTTGTGGTGTATTACACCTGCCAGTGCTGTCCTTCCTCGTTGCTCATTACTACATTACATTTGTTCCCTTCCTCGTAGCTCATTAATACATTACATTTGTTCCCTTCCTCATAGCTCATTAATACATTACATTTGTTTCCTTCCTCGTAGCTCATTACTACATTACATTTGTTTCCTTCCTCGTAGCTCATTACTACATTACATTTGT
>NC_069508.1:190377502-190565002 GCF_027579735.1 Bombina bombina | reverse complement strand
AATATGTGACGTTAAAGGCACACTACTAACTTAACTATGTGACGTTAAAGGCACACTACTAACTTAAATATGTGACGTTAAAGACACACTACCAACTTAACTATGTGATGTTAAAGGCACACTACCAACTTAACTATGTGATGTTAAAGGCACACTACCAACTTAAATATGTGATGTTAAAAGCACACTACCAACTTAAATATGTGATGTTAAAAGCACACTACCAACTTAAATATGTGATGTTAAAGACACACTACCAACTTAACTATGTGATGTTAAAGGTACACTACCAACTTAACTATGTGACGTTAAAGGCACACTACCAACTTAAATATGTGACGTTAAAGGCACACTACCAACTTAACTATGTGATGTTAAAGGTACACTACCAACTTACTTAAATATGTGATGTTAAAGGTACACTACCAACTTAACTATGTGACGTTAAAGGCACACTACCAACTTAAATATGTGACGTTAAAGACACACTACCAACTTAAATATGTGATGTTAAAGGCACACTACCAACTTAAATATGTGATGTTAAAGGCACACTACTAACTTAAATATGTGATGTTAAAGGCACACTACCAACTTAAATATGTGATGTTAAAGGCACACTACTAACTTAAATATGTGATGTTAAAGGCACACTACCAACTTAACTATGTGATGTTAAAGGCACACTACTAACTTAAATATATGACGTTAAAGGCACACTACCAACTTAAATATGTGATGTTAAAGGCACACTACCAACTTAACTATGTGATGTTAAAGGCACACTACCAACTTAAATATGTGATGTTAAAGGCACACTACCAACTTAACTATGTGACGTTAAAGGCACACTACCAACTTAAATATGTGACGTTAAAGGTACACTACCAACTTAACTATGTGACGTTAAAGACACACTACCAACTTAACTATGTGATGTTAAAGGCACACTACCAACTTAAATATGTGACGTTAAAGGTACACTACCAACTTAAATATGTGACGTTAAAGACACACTACCAACTTAACTATGTGATGTTAAAGGCACACTACCAACTTAAATATGTGACGTTAAAGGTACACTACCAACTTAAATATGTGATGTTAAAGGCACACTACCAACTTAACTATGTGATGTTAAAGGCACACTACCAACTTAAATATGTGACGTTAAAGGTACACTACCAACTTAAATATGTGACGTTAAAGGCACACTACCAACTTAACTATGTGATGTTAAAGGCACACTACCAACTTAACTATGTGATGTTAAAGGCACACTACCAACTTAAATATATGACGTTAAAGGCACACTACCAACTTAAATATGTGATGTTAAAGGCACACTACCAACTTAAATATGTGACGTTAAAGGCACACTACCAACTTAAATATGTGATTTTAAAGGCACACTACCAACTTAAATGTGTGATGTTAAAGGCACACTACTAAATATGTGATGTTAAAGGCACACTACTAACTTAAATATGCATTTATATACATGATGGAAGAT
Organism: Bombina bombina; assembly: GCF_027579735.1. Taxonomy (NCBI): domain Eukaryota; kingdom Metazoa; phylum Chordata; class Amphibia; order Anura; family Bombinatoridae; genus Bombina; species Bombina bombina. The sequence continues at coordinate 190,563,489 of NC_069508.1, read as the reverse complement.
AAGGTTAAATAAGCTATAAGATTATATGACCATTATGTACAAACTAACGGCTAGATTACGAGTCTTGCGTTAGCCTTAAAAAGCAGCGTTGAGAGGTCCCAACGCTGCTTTTTAACGCCCGCTGGTATTACGAGTCTGGTAGGTACAGGTGTACCGCTCACTTTTTACCGCGACTCGAGCATAACGCAAATCCCCTTACGTCAATTGCGTATCCTATCTTTTCAATGGGATTTTCCTAACGGCGGTATTACGAGTCTTGGAAGAAGTGAGTTGTACAGCCTCTCCTATCGACTCCTACTGCATTTAAAAGTCAGTAGTTAAGAGTTTTATGGGCTAACGCCATAACATAAAACTCTTAACTAAAGTGCTATAAAGTACAATAACACCCATAAACTACCTATTAACCCCTAAACCGAGGCCCCCCCCCCCCCACATCGCAAACACTATAATAACATTTTTAACACCTAATCTGCCGAACCGGAGATCGCCGCCACTATAATAAATGTATTAACCCCTAAACCGCCGTACTCCCGCCTCACAAACACTAGTTAAATTTTAATTAACCCCTAATCTGCCGTCCCTAACATCGCCAACACCTACCTACATTTATTAACCCCTAATCTGCCGCCCACAACGTCGCCGCCACTATATTAAAGTTATTAACCCTTAAACCTAAGTCTAACCCTAAGTCTAACCCCCCAACTTAAATATAATTTAAAATAAATCTAAATAAAATTACTATTATTAAATAAATTATTCCTATTTAAAACTAAATACCTATAAAATAAACCCTAAGCTAGCTACAATATAACCAATAGTTACATTGTAGCTATCTCAGGGTTTATTTTAATTTTACAGGCAAGTTTGTATTTATTTTAACTAGGTACAATAGTTATTAAATAGTTATTAACTATTTAATAACTACCTAGTTAAAATAAAGACAAATTTACCTGTAAAATAAATCCTAACCTAAGTTACAATTACACCTAACACTACACTACAAATAAATTAATTACCTAAACTAACTACAATTAAATACAATTAAATAAACTAAAGTATGAAAAAAAACACTAAATTACAAAAAATAATAAAATAATTAAAAAATTTTAAAACTAATTACACCTAATCTAATCCCCATAATAAAATAAAAAAGCCCCCCAAAAAACTTCCAACAACATCCAAATGAAGAATGAAGATTCCTTTACATGACGTCATCCAAGATGGCGTCCCTTGAATTCCGATTGGCTGATAGCATTCTATCAGCCAATCGGAATTAAGGTAGGAAAAATCCTATTGGCTGATGCAATCAGCCCATAGGATTGAGCTTGCATTCTATTGGCTGAATAGGGGTTAATAACTTTTATTTCCCCATAGGAATCAATGGGGCTGCGTTAGGAGCCGAACGCTGCTTTTTTGCAGGTGTTAGGTTTTTTTTTTTTAGCCGAATCTGCCCCATTGATTCCTATGGGGAAATCGTGCACAAGCACGTTTAGCCAGCTCACCGCTACCGTAAGCAGCGCTGGTATTGAGGTGAGATGTAGAGCTAAATTTTGCACTTCGCTCACTTTTTAGAGGCTAACGCCGGGTTGAAAAAAACCTGTAATACCAGCGTTGTTTGTAGGTGAGAGGTGAGCTGAAACTGAGCGTTAGCCTCGCACGACTTTACCGACAAAACTCGTAATTTAGGTGTAAGTAACTAAGGGGTAAAAAGAGACACATTGCTTTATTTCATTCAAATATGTGTCCGTTCTTTAATCCCTCAATGACTAAGGTTTTTTTTTCAGTTTCCGTGTTTAAAGGATATAAACAGTATTGTCATTATTGTATTCACTGTTGGTTTCACCTTAATTGCCCAATCTCTAGTTAACTGCACCCATAAATACAAGTTTTGTTTGTTTTTATATAAAAAACTAAATTTATGCTTACCTGATAAATTTATTTCTTGACACGATGAGTCCACGGATCAACTAATTATTATTGGGAATATCACTTCTGCCCAGCAGGAGGCGGCAAAGAGCACCACAGCAAAGCTGTTAAATATCACCTCCCTTCCCTCGAACCCCAGTCATTTGACTGAAGCAAAGGAGAGAAAGGAAGCAACAAGGTGCAGAGGTGTCTGAAGTTTATAAAATACCAATAACCTGTCCAAAAAGAACAGGGCGGACCGTGGACTCATTGTGTCAAGATAGAAAGAAATTTATCAGGTAAGCATAAATTTTGTTTTCTTTCTAATGACACGATGAGTCCACGGAACATCTAATTACTATTGGGAATCAATACCCAAGCTAGAGTACACAGATGATAAGGGAGGATCAAGACAGGGAACCTAAACGGAAGGCACCACTGCTTGAAGAACTTTTCTCCCAAAAGAGGCCTCAGCCGAGGCAAAAGTGTCAAATTTATAGAATTTTGAAAAAGTGTGAAGAGAGGACCAAGTTGCAACCTTGCAAATCTGTTCCACAGAATGCCCAGAAAGAGGAAACAGCCCTCGTAGAATGAGCCGTAACTCTCTCAGGAGGCTGTTGTCCAGCAGTTTCATAGGCAAAGTGAATGATACTCTTCAGCCACAAAGAAAGAGAAGTAGTCGTAGCTTTCTGTCCCTTACATTTTCCAGAGAAAACCAGATACAGAGCAGAAGACTGATGAAAATCCTTAGTCGCCTGCAAATAGAAGTTTAACGCACGCACCATGTCCAGATTGTGCAGAAGCCTTTCTTTTTGAGAAGGATTAGGACACAAGGAAGGAACAATAATCTCCTGATTAATATTCCGATCCGAAACTACTTTAGGGAGAAACCCTAACTTAGTACGCAAAATTACCTTATCCGAATGAAAAATAAGGTAAGGAGAGCTCTGACACTCTATGAGCAGACGAAATAGCAACAAGAAACAAAACTTTCCAAGATAACAACTTAATATCTAAGGAATGCATAGGCTCAAACGGAGCCCCTTGAAGAACCTTAAAACCCTAAATTAAGACTCCAAGGAGGAGTAACTGGCTTGAACACAGGCCTGATCCTGACAAAACGATTGCACGTCTGGGATGTCCGCCAGATGTTTATGTAACAAAATAGACAAGGCAGCTATTTGACCCTTTAGGGAACTTGCCGATAAGCCCTTCTCCAAACCTTCTTGGAGAAAATACAGAATTCTAGGAATCCTAACTCTACTCCAAGAGTAGCCCTTGGATTCACACCAATACAGATATTTACGCCATATCTTATGGTAAATCTTTCTAGTCACATGTTTCCGAGCCTGAATCATGGTCTCAATGATCCATTCCGAAAAGCCATGCTTGGATAAAATTAAGCGTTCAAGCAGTCAGCTTCAGAGAAACTAGATTTGGATGAAGGAAGGGCCCTTGAAGAAGAAGGTCCTTTCTCAACGGAAGTCTCCAAGGTGGAAGAGATGACATATCCACCAGGTCTGCATACCAAATCCTGCGAGGCCACGCCGGTGCAATGAGAATCACTGATGCCCTCTCCTGCTTGATTCAAGCAATGACCTGAGGTAGAAGAGCGAACAGAGGAAATAGGTATGCGAGACTGAAATTCCAAGGTACCGCCAGGGTGTCTATCAGTACAGCCTGGGGGTCCCTTGACCTCGACCCGTACAACGGAAGCTTGGCATTCTGCCGAGATGCCATGAGATCCAATTCAGGCTGACCCCATTTGAGAATCCGGCTGGAAAACACTTCCGCATGCAGTTCCCACTCCCCCGGGTGAAAGGTCTGCCTGCTCAGGAAGTCTGCTTCCCAGTTGTCCACTCCTGGGATGTGTATCGCCGACAGACAGCAACTGTGGGTCTCCGTCCACTGAATTATCTTGGCTACCTCTGTCATGGCCAAGGAACTCTGAGTTCCTCCCTGATGGTTGATGTAAGCCACTGAAGTTATGTTGTCCGACTGGAACCTGATGAACCAGGCCGAGGCTAACTGAGGCCAGGCCAGAAGAGCATTGAAGATTGCTCTTAGCTCCAGAATATTTATGGGTAGAACAGACTCCGACCGAGTCCATGTTCCCTGAGCCTTTAGAAAGCCCCAGACTGCTCCCCATCCCAGAAGGCTGGCGTCTGTTGTCATAATTACCCAAGAGGGTCTGCAAAAGCAGGTTCCCTGGGAGAGATGATCCTGAGACAACCACCAAAGAAGAGAATCCCTTGTCTCCTGCTCCAGCTGTAATTGCGGAGACAGATTCACATGATCTCCGTTCCACTGTCTGGGCATGCTTAACTGTAGAGGTCCGAGGTGAAAACGGGCAAATGGGATGATGTCCATTGCCGCTACCATCAGACCGATTACCTCCATGCACTGAGCCACTGATGGCAGAGGAGAGGACTGAAGCGCTAGGCAAGAATCTAAAATCTTTGATTTCCTGACTTCTGTCAGAAAAATGTTCATTGATAAGGAATCTATTATGGTTCCAAAGAAATTTACCCTTGTAGATGGGACTAAGGAACTCTTTTCCAAATTTACCTTCCATCTGTGAGATCGCAGGAAAGATAACAACATTTCTGTGTGGGATCTTGCTTGTTGAAAGGATGGCGCCTGAACCAGAATGTCGTCCAGATAAGGCGCCACTTCAATGCCCCGCAATCGGAGCACCGCCAACAGGTATCTCAGAACCTTTGAGAAAATTCTAGGAGCTGTGGCAAGGCAGAATGGAAGAGCAACAAACTGGAACTGGTTGTCTAGAAATGCAAACCTCATAAACTTGTGATGGTCCCTGTGGATGGGAAGCATTGGAATATTATTAAAAATTGTAATAGAGATATGGAGATATTCCAAAATAATCCCATTATGGCCTTTAAGAGGGTTAGAAATTTGAGAGACACACTGATTAAAAATGATTTGGGACCCTCCAAAAGTCTTAAACAAAGCCATATGGGTCAGAAATCTTATGGTTCTTATCCCTGTCTAGGGTGCTCTAATTGCCATGCAATGATAAAAGGGAAAGAATTTTCCCATCCAAGAACAGGGCATAAATATAAAATTAATGGTTATTATACATGTGAGACATCCTACGTAATCTATCTTATTAAATGCCCGTGTTCTCTTATTTACATTGGAGAATCGACTAGAAAAGGCAGGGAAAGAATTAATCAGCATAAGTCCAACTTGAGATGTGGTAATAAAGAAGCTCCTGTTTCTAATCATTTTATCCAGGCAGGCCACAACATAAGTCAAATTAGGTGGCAGATTATTGACCATGTAGGTACATTAAGAGGAGGGGGTGACAGGGAGAGGATCCTTAAACAAAAAGAAACTTACTGGATCCATAAATTAGATTGTATGTACCCTAAAGGGTTAAATAGAGAAATAGATTTCTCTGTCTTTCTCTAAATGTAACAGTAAAAATTCAAAACAAAAAAATATTTTCTTCAAAAAAAATTTTTTTTTTTTTTTAGTTAGTTTTGGTTTAGTTAAACACATAGGTAAAGTCACTTGTTCACTTAAACACATAGGTAAAGTTTATCAGTAAGATTGGTAAAAGGTGTCAGTAATATACTTTAGAAATATTACTATAGAAATATAAGATTGCAGTAAGACTTGTTCCTATATATTTTCTTGTTTTTAATGACACTTGTACATTCAGTGGAAACTCCTCTAGTAATTGTATTTTTGGTAACTTGAGAGTTAAATTTTATAGGATGTAGTAAAATATGACTAACACTAGAGGGAGTAATTGCTCTGTGTGAAACATTTTGTCAAATCTGTTTGTAATTAATGTTTTAATTGATCAGCCTATATACTGTGGACAGAGGCTGAAGTGTTTTGTATGCATGATTAAGGCTGTGAAGGCCGAAACGTCGCATGTAATGTGAAAATAAAGGTATTTTCTTTTACCTAATTGGTGCTGTGGATTCCATTTGTCGATGGGAAGATACAGGTACACGTCCTTCAAGTCTACCGTTATCATAAACTGACCCTCTTGAACCAAAGGAAGAATAGAATGAATAGTTTCCATCTTGAAGGACGGTACTCTGAGGAACTTGTTTAGACTCTTGAGATCTAAAATTGGTCTGAAGGTTCCTTTTTTTTTGGGAACCACATACAGATTGGAGTAGAACTCCAGACCCTGTTCCTGCATTGGGACAGGAACAATCACTCCCAGGTCGGAGAGGTCCCGAAAACAGTGTAAGAACGCCTCTCTTTTTATCTAGTCTACAGATAATCTTGAAAGCAGAAACCTGCCCCTGGGAGGAAAGATCTTGAACTCTAGCTTGTATCCCTGGGACACGATGTCCACCACCCAGGGATCCTGAACATCTCAAACCCAAGCCTGAGCGAAGAAGGAAAGTCTGCTCCCCACAAGATCCTTTCCCTGATCAGGGGCAGGCCCTACTTGCTGTCTTTGATTCAATAGCAGGTTTTTGGATTGTTTACCCTTGTTCCAAAACTGATTGGGCCTCCAGGAAGGCTTGGACTGCTCCTGCTTAGAAGAGGGAGAGGAAGGCTTTCCCTTGAAATTTCGAAAGGAATGAAAATTACTCTGACGTCCCTTTTGTTTATTTCTCTTATCCTGAGGGAGGAAATGGCCCTTTCCTCCCGTAATGTCAGAAATTATTTCCGTCAAACCCGGCCCAAACAAGGTCTTTCCCTTGTAAGGAATCGCCAAAAGTTTAGACTTAGATGACACATCTGCAGACCAAGATTTTAACCATAAAGCTCTGCGGGCCAGTACGGCAAAACCAGAAATCTTAGCTCCTAGTTTAATAACCTGAAGGGAAGCATCCGTGATAAAGGAGTTAGCCAACTTAAGGGCCTTTATCCTATCCTGGATTTCTTTGAGGGGAGTGTCTGTCCGAATAGAATCAGACAACGCATCAAACCAGTATGCTGCCGCACTAGTGACAGTAGCAATACAGACCGCATGTTGCCATTGTAAACCTTGGTGTACATACATTTTCTTGAGCAAACCCTCTAACTTTTTGTCTATAGGGTCCTTAAAGGAACAACTATCCTCTATGGGAATAGTTGTTCTCTTGGCTAGAGTGGAAATTGCCCCTTCCACCTTGGGTACCGCCTGCCAAGACTCCTTGATAGAGTCTGCTATAGGGAACATCTTTTTAAATATAGGGGATGGAGAGAAAGGGATACCCGGTCTCTCCCATTCCTTAGCAATAATCTCTGTAGCCCTATCTGGTACAGGAAATACCTCCACCATGGAAGGCACGTCAAAGTACTAGTTTAGTTTACTGGACTTCTTAGGATTGACTACGACGGTAGTATCAGAGTCGTCCAGGGTAGCTAAAACCTCCTTAAGTAACAAACAGAGGTGTTCGAGCTTAAACCTGAAAGAAACAACTTCAGTATCAGCTAAAGGAATTACACTGTCTGAGTCTGAGATTTCACCCTCAGATGCTACCGAAGTATCTTCCTCTTCAGGCTTCTGAGGAGGAACATTCAGAATAGCCACTACTGTGTCAGCAACCTTATTCACTGATTGATTACATTTCCTCTTGCGTTTTCCCTCTAGCATGGGAAAAGCAGACAATGCATCAGATACCGCTGATGACATTAGGGAAGCGATGTCTTGCAAGGTAACTCTAGGTGGAGTAATCGAGGAAGCGCAGGGCACTGGTTGTATGGACGCTAAATTTTGGGACGCTTGAGGAGAAAGCTGCAGCATATCTTGAACATTGTCAGAAGACTCCTGAACAGTATCCGCCTTAGACAATGTTGACTCAGGAAAAAGACTATCCCTGTAATGTAAAGTTCTCCCAATACATGAGGAACAGAAAGGGAATGGTGGTTCTACATTAGCATCAAAACATAAAGAACATGTAACATCTTGCAGGGTTTCTTGGTCTATCTTTATTCACCAATAAACAGACAAAATTGATCTTTTTATTTAGAAATCTGTGACGCAGCTGATTTTCAATGCAGCACACAGTAAGCGAGTCAGGGCCAGAAAAAAGGCGCGCAACAGGAACTGCCGCCGTATCTAACTCCGCCTTTGTGAGCGTAACCACATGAAACTCCCGATCGGCTAAAAGTATCATCACAGCCGTCGGGAGTAAAGTAAAAAATATACCACCATCACTGAGCCAGATTTTCCTTGTCCCCAGTGCCTGCTCTGTTGCCCTTAATAAATAATCCCCTATCATAGGTGAATGTGACTTGTCCCCCATTATTTTGAATGTGAAAGTGCTATCTTTTTCTCTGTATGTGTTGTCCCAAAAAAATGAAAGTTAGCACTTACCTTAAGACTTCTGTCAGGCAGCACGGCAACTCACAAGGTTTGAGAGGCCAGTTTCCTCACATGGACCTGTGGATAGAAACAAAGACTGAGTAATTTTACTCAGGCTTGTATGGTTAGGGCAGCATAAATATATGGGAGGTGCAGTGAGGATTGTACCCCACAAGTTCCCATTGCTTGAAAGCCACCACTGCTCTACTGAAGAAACTGATATGGACTACGGCTACACATTAGAACAAAACAGTACAATCTTGCACTGCTGAAAAAATAATAAAATCTTGCTTGAAGAATCTTTTCCTAACACCTAACATTACCACTTCCTTGCTCTAACAAAGAGAATGACTGGGGTTGGAGGAAAGGGAGGTCAAATTTATCAGCTTTGCTGTGGTGCTCTTTGCCGCCTCCTGCTGGGCAGGAGTGATATTCCCAATAGTAATTAGATGATCCATGGACTCATTGTGTCATTAGAAAGAAACAGACCTTTCTAGTGATACCCTATATAGGTATATAAAATAGCAAATAGGATTTTATTTTTACAGTTTTCTTTATAACTATTTTTACACAACTAGTGTAGCTAAAGAAAAATACTACCAAATAGATTCATTATGTGGGCTGATTTTAGGAATACCCATATATCTGTTTCCAAGTAACTGATACAATATAAGCAAATATAGGCCAAATAAAATTTGCTATGTTTGGACTGTAAGCTAAATCGCCTCACCCAAGGGCAGAAAATAAAATTAAGGGGTAAAAAACACTTTATTATGATAAAATTTATAAATAAATGTATTATAATTTCATATACACACACAATATATATATATATATATATATATATAAATATATATATATATATATATATATATATATATATATACATTCATATGCATTCATATGCAAAAGTTTAGGCACCCCTGACAATTTCCATGATTTTCATTTATAAATAATTGGGTGTTTGAATCAGCAATTTCATTTTGATCTATCAAATAACTGAAGGACACAGTAATATTTCAGTAGTGAAATGAGGTTTATCGGATTAACAGAAAATGTGCAATATGCATCAAAACGAGCCCATTAAGCCTTGAACTTCATAGACAGGTGCATCCGATCATGAGAAAAGGTATTTAAGGTGTCCAATTGCAAGTTGTTGTTCTCTTTGACTCTCCTCTGAAGAATGGCAACATGGGGGCCTCAAAACAACTCTCAAATGACCTGAAAACAAAGATTGTTCAACAATATGTTTTAGGGGAAGGCTACAAAAAGCTATTGCAGAGATTTAAGCTGTTAGTGTCAACTGTGAGGAACATAGTGAGGAAATGGAAGACCACAGGCACAGTTCTTGTTAAGGCCAGAAGTAAAATATCGGAGAGGCAAAGGCAAAGGATGGTGAGAACAGTCAAAAACAGCCCACAGACCACCTCCAAAGACCGACAACATCATCTTGCTGCAGATGGTGTCACTGTGCATCGTTCAACAATTCAGCGTATGGGAGAGTGATGCGTAAGAAGCTTTTTCTGCACACACGCCACAAACAGAGTCGCTTGAGGTATGCAAACGCACATTTGGACAAGCCTGCTTCATTTTGGAAGAAGGTGCTGTAGACTGATGAAACAAAGATTGAGTTATTTGGTCATAACAAGGGGCGTTATGCATGGCGGCAAAAGAACACAGCATTCCAAGACAAACACTTGCTAGCCACAGTAAAATTTGGTGGATGTTCCATCATGCTGTGGGGCTGTGGGGCCAGTGCCGGTACTGGGAATCTTGTTAAAGTTGAGGGTCGCATGGATTCCACTCAATATCAGCAGATACTTGAGAATAATGTTGAGGAATCAGTCACAAAGTTGAAGTTACGCCGGAGCTGGATATTTCAACAAGACAACGACCCAAAGCACTGCTCAAAATCTAATCTGGCATTTATGCAGAGGAACAAGTACAATGTTCTGGAATGGGCATCCCAGTCCCCAGACCTAAATATCATTGAAAATCTGTGGGGTGATTTGAAGAGGGCTGTCCATGCTCGACAACCATCAAACATAACTGCTGAACTGGAGAGGTTTTGCAAGGAGGAATGGTCCAATATACCTTCATCCAGAATCCAGACACTCATTACAGGCTATAGGAAGCGTCTAGATGCTGTTATTTCTGCTAAAGGAGGCTCTACTAAATATTGATGCAATATTTCAGTTGGGGTGCCCAAATTTATGCACTTGTCTAATTTTGTTTTGATGCATATTACACATTTTCTGTTAATCCAATAAAACCCATTTCACTACTGAAATATTACTGTGTCCTTCAGTTATTTGATAGATCAAAATGAAATTGCTGATCCAAACACCCAATTATTTATAAATTAAAATCATGGAAATTGTCTGGGGTGCCTAAACTTTTGCATATGACTGTATATATAGAGCACCTTTTTCACTGTGCTTGTTCACTGAGACAGAAGGGGGGGGGGCAAGACAAGCAATTGTGAGCAGTGTTTTGCAAAGTTGTATAACAAAGCTACAAAAAATGTTGCAAAACACTGCTGCCATAGCGTACTAAAGACACGTGCACACTCCTGAGCACTTATGAGCTGGACTAGTTTTACTCTTCAATAAAAGATACCAAGAGAACGAAGCAAATTTGATAACAGACGTAAATTGGAAAGTTGTTTAAAATTTCATGCTCTATCCGAATCATGAAAGTTTAATTTTGACTTATTGTCCCTTTATACATTGTTTTTATTAGGGTAATCAATATTTGTATCCCAATAAAGTACAGCTGAAAAATGTATAAATATGAATATTTAACCTATTATTAAACTGGAGATCGTTCACTTACCAATAATTTAATTTATTTCACTGATCTAGCTATGCATATCTAATTATATATATAAACAAATCGGTAATGGGCTGATATAACTGAAAAATATACTGAAAAGTTATTATTCTAAAAATGAAAACCATGATTTAAATTGGTCTTACTGACTAGTGATTTACATTGTGATTTAAATCATGTTTTAAGTCAATTTGATTCCAATCAAATCCACCGTGATAAATAATTAAATGATATTGTAAAGTTGATTTGCTACCCCTAATGAAACCTTTTATATTACAGTCTCAAAGTGTTTTATGTTCCTGTTCTGTGCTACTCAAAGCATTTTTCTTAGCTGTTCGGATTCAGCAGTGTTCAGTGGTGCATCCCAAATTCTGTTCTTTCTTATAGAGTCCCAAAGGCTTAGGAAATAGTTCTGCCCCGCTTTAACTGGTTAAGGACCATTTCAGCAGGTATATACGTAAAACATGTTCTATTTCTTTATCGCATTGTGTTTCTAATCAAGTTTCTTTGGTTATACTGTTTTTTTCACCCTTGCGTTGGGGTCAAATATTATACTAAATCCTGAAACACTCATGATGAGGATACGGCTGGTGAGCAAATGAAAGTCAGGCATACGTGCGTATACCCCAATTACTGGTGGCATCCTCATTTGCTGTAGTTTTGGCTGCTCCAGGAGTGTCTCTGACTATATTTAACGCTTCATAAAGGGACAGTCTAGGCCAAAATAAACTTTCATGATTCAGATAGAGCATGTAATTTTAAACAATTTTCCAATTTACTTTTATCACCAATTTTGCTTTGTTCTCTTGGTATTCTTAGTTGAAAGCTTAACCTAGGAGGTTCATATGCTAATTTCTTAGACCTTGAAGGCCACCTCTTTTCAGAATGCATTTTAACAGTTTTTCACCACTAGAGGGTGTTAGTTCACATATTTCATATAGATAACACTGTGCTTGTGCACGTGAAGTTATCTGGGAGCAGGCACTGATTGGCTAGACTGCAAGTCTGTCAAAAGAACTGAAAAAAAGGGCAGTTTGAAGAGGCTTAGATACAAGATAATCACAGAGGTTAAAAGTATATTAATAAAACTGTGTTGGTTATGCAAAACTGGGGAATGGGTAATAAAGGGATTATCTATCTTTTAAAACAATAAAAATTCTGGTGTAGACTGTCCCTTTAAGGAACTGAACACCCAGTAAAACAAGGGAATTTCTTCACAAATGAAGTGTTCTATCAAAGTAGTGCATTTTGTTTTATACTACAGAATGTCACTTTAAGTACCCTGTTCATACATATATATATATATATATATATATATATATATATATATATATATATATATACTGAGTGTGTGTGTATGTATGTGTATATATATATATATATATATATATACTGCGTGTATGTATATATATATATATATATATATATATATATATATATATATATACTGTGAGTGTGTGTATATATATATATACTGTGTGTGTGTATATACATATATATATATATATATATACTGTGTGTTTATATATATATATATATATATATATATATATATATATATATATATATATACATACATACACATATATACACACACAAATACATTCAGGTGGTTTCAAGACCTGTGTGGTTCTTAGGGTGTTTTTCATTCCTGCCTCTTTTTATGACATTCTCACAGCATCTGAACCAATCAGGTAAGCTAATAATATGCACAGGAAGTCAACGCTGAAAATATTTTTTTATTCTTTTATGTGTAAACGACACTAGTTCTTAAAGTGTTGAAAAGTACAAAGTGGTATTGTGAATAGTGTTAAAGATTTATGCTCACTTGGTGCCTGCATTAGTTCACCCATGAACAAAGAATATCAAGTGATCAAAGCAAATTTGATAATCTAGGTAACCTGGAAAATGTTTCTAAATTGCATGGTCAGTTTTTTACTTTACTGTCTCTTTAAACATAATAATATTATTCTCCTCAGGACCTATTAAATGGGCGCACCACCTGGCTACAATTTAAGCCAATATCAAAGGGATATGAAACTCAAAAAATGTCTTGTGATTTAGAGAGCATACAATTTTTTTAAAAAGTTTGCAATTTACTTATATTAACAAATTTGCTTTGTTCCTATGGTATTCTTTTTCCTTCATAAATGGAAAGAGTCCACAGCTGCATTCATTACTTTTGGGAATTCAGAACCTAGCCATCAGGAAAAGGCAAAGACACCCCAGGCTTAAATACCCCTCCCACTCCCCTCATCCCCCAGTCATTCTTTGCCTTTCATCCCAGGTGGTTGGCCGAGAAGTGTCAGAAGTTTTCGATAGTCTCTTATGGAGGATAGTACTCTTCGGCATGGGACTGGAGTTTTAAGTAATCCTGTCCGTCTCTTAGTGAGCCCAGCTGTTAGTAGTTCACCTTTATAAGAGCCGACTACAACAGTGCAACTCTCGGCAGGACCTTTCACACATTTGATCCTTGTAATCGTTTTGTATATACCACCCATGTTCATAGCGCTGCGGAACCTGTTGGCGCTCTACAAATACCTGATAATAATAATAATAAAAGCATGGGTGAAAGTTAGAGTCCGGACATGCAGAGAGAGTCTTTCTGCGAAACCATTGCGACTCATATTAACAGCTCCACAAGCAATCAGCGTTGATGCGTTTTGCTGCCTGCTTTCTTCTCTCAAGTCCATGGCAGAAGCGATGCTACTATCTGTCACACTTGAAGGGCCGTGTTCCTGTTCCACGGCATAGATTCCGGTAAGATCGTTTAATTTTACTTTCGTCATGATTGTATTGTAATGCAAATGTTTTCCCGAGAGGCTACCACCCTTCGGGACTAACTATAACTCAAGGTCTCAGTGAGACTCCTTTTGTATCTTGGAATCAAGGGTTAATATCTCCTGAAGGGGGTTAATCATGTTTGTTATGTGATTCAATCTGCTTATGTGTAGTGTTACTTAGGCTCATGGCTTTGTGGAACATAACGGCCTTTGGAAATGGCGCAGCCTTTACGGTCTGGCGCACTTTTTCTGGACTGTATGGTCACCTGGTGACCAGGCGTGGTCACGTTTTGGCTCTCCATTTCCATATTCCTGACCGTGTGGTGACGGAAGATTTCTGGTCCGCTGGTGTCTGGTTCATCAATATCATGTGTGAATACAGCACCACTGAAATGTGCACGGTGTAGAGGAAAAACTGCAACTCCTCTCAGTCACTGGAAAAATCATGTATATCACCAGCACTTATGGGTATAAAAGGTGATATACATGATTTTTACGGTGTCTGGTTCATAGGAGGTGGTGAGTGCCCGAGCCATTGTGGGTGTCAGGTGCCGTTTAAATTTTCTTATTTGGTCCGTTTTTTTGTATTTAATATCCCAGTTATGGAGGATTCTGATATTGTGGAGACGGACGACTCTAGTTCAGATTCTGCTTCTTGTGAAGAATCTGAATTGGCCCGAATGATACATGCCTATCAGTTATGTTCCGAATGTCGTTTTAGAGTGCTCAATTCCTTGGTATCGGTGAATCGAGGGGCCACTGACCCGTCCCCCTCTGGGGATTCTGTTCCCCGATAGGCGAGTTCCCTACCACCATCTCTTACTACGCATGCAGGTAACCCAGATTTTGCTTATCCTTCTCTGGAAGGTGGTTTGTTCCCTCCGAAGGTTATGGCACGGTTCTGCATGTCCATAATTATGGCGCTAGCGCATCTGTAACTCATAGAAGTGTGCTTACAATATTGTACATGTTCCGTTAACTGGGGCTCCTCAGGCATGGGATGGCCTGGTCCTGTTCAGCTTTCCGAGAGAACAACTGTCCCTGAGGCTTCAGGGGGTCAACCTTCGGGCCGGGGTCGTCTTTTGCTCTGGCAAAGGTATGCTGTGCCTTTTGTTATAGACTGGTGCGCTTTCATGTCTTGGACACTAGGCTGTGTTGTCTCCTTCTCCGAGCTTTGCTTAGGGGTTTTTTTTCTACCTGGGGTTTGGGATGCTCTGCATTCTTTTTCCTTGGGTGTGGTCCTCTGGTTACGTACTCTGAGGAGATATGGAGACTGGCTTTTGTTCTACTTGCTCTTCGGGTGACTTTGTCCTCTGTGTTCTCCCTTAGTTCTAGAGTCTGTCGTGCCTTGGCTCCTTTTTGGAGTGTTGGACTCCTGCAAGGTTCTCTTCCTTTTGGGTTGGGATTTATGAGTGAGTCTTGTCCCGTTCTCTAGGTTATTATATTATATTATTCCCCTGTGAGGTCTGATTCTTTCAGATGGGGTATATTGTGTTCCCTGGGGTGTTATTTGTTTTAAACAATTCTGGGGCTTGGACCTATAGTTTTTGTTTGGGATCCTTCTGGATATCCGGAAGCTTATGATCTCATGGCTGTTTTTTTCCAGGGAATATAGGCTATGGCCTAAGGACTGGCTTGTTGAGCCTGCTTGCAGCTTGGCCAGGTTTTCTGTTTCTTAACGCTCTTATGGTTTGCCTTGTCCTTTGAACGATGTATGCTCCCATTCAGGGGGAGTTATTTTATGTTCATCAGGACGTCTGGATGATTTTCATTTGGCTTTTGTTTTTATCAGACTAGGGCTCATGTTTTGTGAGCATGTGCGCTATTCTTATATATGCTCTTCCCTTGGGGGGGGGGGGTAGTTTGGAGGGGGTTTTTTCCTCTCTCTGGAGGGTTGTTATCCTGTACTGTGTGCAGGAGGTTGGAACAGGTGTTTTATTCTCTAAAGGAGAGCAGTAAGCTCTTCTGGGGTTTTGTTCCATATGCAGAGATTGAAGTCTCCATGTTTAGACTGTCATAGAGGGTTGTGCTAGGTCTTCTTACGGATCTACTGCATTTTTCTATGTTCATCTCCTATGAGGTTATCCTTGGGAGTACCTATTGAAGGAGCTTTTGGGTTGGCACCGAGCTCTGCTGGGGTGGCTGAGTTCACCCCATTCCATCCTTCCCTGGGGGCTGGTGATTGGGGTCCTTTCTGTTCCCCTGTTTTTCAGACCTGCCTGTCGCTTGGGTTGGTCCGGAGTTGGAGCAGGATCTGAGATCCGTTGTTCGTCCTCGGGTCATTTGAAGATCGGTGAGCCTTCTTGAGGTTCTGTGCTTTCTCCGTGTTCAGGATATGTGAGAAGTACTGGCAGCCTTTGGATAGCCCGTGATGAGCCCACTGCTTAATGGATGTTTAGCAGTCTGACGGTTTCGTCTTTGATATCTATCTTCAGCTGTTCTTTACTTGCCTGCAAGTATGCTGTTTTCATCCTGGTATGACTGTGGCGTGTGGTTTTGTCTCAGGTGTTCGCTTATCTGGGTTTGCGGCACGTGTTCTGTTTTCTGAATATTTCAATATTCTGAGTTATCCTGCGACTTGAGAACCCTGTCTTCAGTTGTTTTTAGGGTGCGGTTGCACTGTATTTAGGAGAAGTTTTCTTCTCTGTTTTCAGATTCCCGGTCTTAACCTTGTGGTTTCTGTACTATCTGGGGTCTGGGCGTTGCCTACTTTGTTTCTTGAGAACGGTTATGGTCTCTGGGAGCTTGACTCGGTTCTCGGGGGTTCCATATTTTTACATTGGAACATGTTGCACCCTATTTAGGGTCTTTTCGGGAATCCTTGATTTTTTTCTTCCATGTCTTCTCCCTTTTGGGAGTTTTTGGTAGTTGATCCCTTTCTCTAGTAAGGGGTGTGTTGTTGGGGACCGACTGCTGGGCGACGGTGTTTCCTGAAGGTGTGTTGGCTCAGTTGAGTCTATTTCTGCGGTCTCTAGCAAGGCTTATGGACTGTCTGTGGGTCAGTGTCCTTAGGGCCTTTTCCTTTTTCAAAGTTTCCTCGGCTTCGGACGAAGCAGGTTTTTTGTGGGTAGGGATTGTAGGCCTGGTGTCCTCAGAATGGGCCGCCTTTTGAACCCTCCCATTTTAGCATTCAGTGTCCTCTATATCTTGGGTATTGATTTCCCAAAAGTAATGAATGCAGCTGTGGACTCTTTCCATTTATGAAGAAAAACTTAAATTATGCTAACCTGATAATTTTCTTTTCTTCAGATGGAAAGAGTCCACAGCTCCCCGTCCTTGTTTTTCTGTGGGGCATCTGTTTTTGTTTTGTTTTGTTTTTAATCTTCTGGCACCTTTTCTCAGATATTTCTTCTACTATTCCTTGTTCCTCGGCAGAATGACTGGGGGATGAGAGGGAGTGGGAGGGGTATTAAAGCCTTTGGCTGGGGTGTCTTTGCCTCCTCCTGGTGGCCAGGTTCGGAATTCCCAAAAGTAATGAATGCAGCTGTGGACTCTTTCCATCTGAAAAAAAAGAAAATTATCAGGTAAGCATAATTTAAGTTTTTGAAGAGATACCTAGGTAGGTAGCTGGAACACTACATGGCAGGAAATAGTGCTGCCCTCTAGTGCTCTTGTTAATGTATAACATTCTTGCAAAACTGCTGCCATATAGTGCAGCAGACACGTGCACATTCCTAAGCATACGCCTCTGCCTTTCAACAAAAGACACCAAGAGAACAAAGAAATGTGATAATAGAAGTAAATTAGAACACTGTTTACAGCTGAATGCTCTGTCTGAATCATGAAAGAAAAAAAATTGGGTTTCATGTGCCTTTAAGCTTAAAATTAGCCAATATTAAATAGTTTTTTTTTTATTAAACAACAAGAATGTTTATACATTATTACGGTATCAGAAGAGAAAAAAAAAAAAAGAAATAAAATACATTTCTTGAATAAACAAACATAAATCTCCATTACAAGATCCAATATTAAATTATTTTAATGTTTTTTTGCACAAATTATCACTGAATCAATTTATGTTAAATTATGCAATTACTTTGTGCTTTGGATAGCTTAAAGGGACAGTCTACTTCAAATGTTTTATTGTTTAAAAAGATAGATAATCCCTTTATTACCCATTCCCCAGTTTTGCATAACCAACACTGTTATAATAATATACTTTTTACCTCTGTGACTACCTTGTATCTAAGCCTCTTCTGACTGCCTCCTTATCTCAGTTCTTTTGACAGACTTGCATTTTAGCCAATCAGTGCTGACGGGAGTCTAACTGTAAATAACTTTTAAAATGCACTGAGATAATAGGCGGCCTTCAAAGGCTTAGAAATTACCATATGAGATAGGTTTAAATTTGAACAAAGAATACCAAGAAGACAAAGTTAATTTGATGATAAAAGGAAATTGGAAAGTAGTTTAAAATGACATGCCCTATCTGAATCATGGAAGTTCAATTTTGATTTGACGGTCCCTTTAAGTAGCACTTATAAATAATAGAAAGTGCTATAATATTGTAAAGTATTACAATGCTGCCACCTGACTACTTCATAACACCACCCAGCTGTAGAGATCACTGAATAATAATGAATGGCTTTTGCCAAGAAGATCAGCTGACAAGACAGGTTAACCATTCTCACCTTGAGGTTTGTATTCACAGCCTACATAACCTTGGTATCCAAGGCTCTGAAGTAGGTTAAGCAAATACTTGTAGTTCAGCTCCCCGTGACTGTCTGGCTCATTGCGATGAGGGACTTGTGCTATCTGAACATGACCTGCAAACAGAAAAGGGTAACCACTTGTTTTTCACTGGGCTCCAAGACAGTTCTACCATAATATTGCACCTCCTTCAGAGATTAAGTATGATGATATTATAGGAAGAATACTAATGTAATAACTAACATGAATAAATCAGTTTCCAATTAAGATATAACAAGGCGGTTTTACCTGACCTAAGCATTTTTAACAGATTTTGCTTAAGGAAAAGTATTCGTCATTTGTAAATTAGCACAGTTCCCTACATGGTGATATTCAGCACATTTTCACTTCCCGCACTTAAACTGGATTACTCATAAAGAAAATATTTAAAATCCCTGTAAAAGAACTGCCATGTAGTTTGTCCAAGCCAAGTCCCGCTGGCAATCAACAGGGCACATACTAAAAATATGGTTGTATTTATTTTTTTATTCTAGAACAAAACACAAGCTTTAATACTCTGGTAATTACCAGCAGCTATTTAATATCTGTTAATCATAAACAAAAAAATGAACATTTTATATTTTGCATGGAATTTATATCACATCTATTTTTAAATAAAAATAGATGCTGTAAAGTTAAAAATATATATATAATACAAATGAAAAATCCCAGGCTCTAAAAAGAGAATTACTGAGCGCACAAAGCATTGACCTCCTAAAGGAGGAAATTTGCTTCTGCAAAGCTTTTTATTATTATTATTATTTGTATTTATTATTTATAAAGCACAAACATTTAATGAAGTGGTACAATACACAGTGGCAGTACTTACATAAACATACAAAGGATAATCTTTATCTGGATCTCCCAGTACAAGTGCTGAGCAGTAGGTATTGTGTATTTTTTTGTATGTGGCATATGATGTGGATTTCACAGATATTTGTGTTTTGCACGTTGACACAAATAAATACAGCGCCAAAAAGAGCCAAATACTGGTTGCCTGCAACCATAATCTGAATTTTACCTTTATAGATTTGTATCTTGCTAAGGACATAACTTACATTTCTGTATTTCCATAGAAAAAGACAACATTACAGTCTATGGGGGCTATTTATGAAAGTGCGAGTGGACATGATATGATGTAGCGTATCATACCTGCCGCACAACGATAAATGCCGACAGCATACGCTGTCGGCATTTATCATTGCACAAGGAGTTCTTGTGAACTGCTTGTGCAATGCCGCCCCCTGCAGATTCGCAGCCAATCGGCCGCTAGCAGGGGGTGTAAATTAGCCCGATCGTAAAGGATCGTGCAGATTTCTGTCCGCAGCCTCAGAGCCGGCGGACAAGTTATGGAGTAGCGGCCTTTAGACCGCTGCTTCATAACTGCTGTTTCCAAAACAGGGGCATCAAGCTTCCTTCGGAGCTTGATAATTCGGCCCCTATGATTTTATTTAGAGTGGGGACGCCCAGTCTGTGTATTTTATGATTGATGCATCACTTTCTGTGTGTACTTTGGTTATATAAAATTGTTCACTTTTTCTTGCATTATATAACCTGCTTATATTTATTGCTTTGTGGTGCATATTTCTTTAGCAGTATCTGTTTCATATTTATTGTTTTGAAGTGCGGGGATATCCAATATTGATATATAATATTTTAGACTTCTATTTCTGGAGGGGAGTCCATTATCCCGAGCATTTAACGCATCAAATGTACTGTTTATATTTTAATAACATTGAGGTGCTATCCCAAATATAAATTTATATATAGATATATATTATATATAGAATACAGTGCTGGGATTTTTAACTATAATTAACACTGAGTAGATTGGTACTTTTTTTCCTGCCGCGCTATTTTAATACCAGTGTGTTTTATACAGATATTATATATAAATAACATTACAGTGCACAACCCGTTTCACAGGCTCACCAATTAAAGGAAGGTAGGTTTGAATATTCCTCGTAAGGTTTCCGTCCATGATCTGCCAGTGATAGAGGTCCTGAACGCATAAAAACATAATGTAAACTCAAAGACTGCAACAATGATGAAAAGTAACTGAAGCAGAAGAAAACTTTTCTACTGGAAAACAAATAAGATTTTATGCAAACTAATTAATTTTGTAGCACAAAAGACAAATATTTCTCATTTGTCAGTTTGATTTGCCGTAGCTGCGTTTGATGTTGTATATAAAGGGTAACAGGTATCAGACTTGTCACATATGATAACGTCTTCCTTGCTACTCACCATTTGCAGCTTCAGATTAGACATTCCCACTTTTTCAAGTATTGAAGCAGCTAAAAACAAAGAATATGCAGTTACAACTTTATGAGCTCTGAGAATTCCTCTGATCTCTGATACACAGTTCCTTCAATGATAAAATACACTTGTTTGCATGATTTCTAAATCTGTGTCCTAATAAAATAATCTCTTATAAAATCCATCACAACAAATCAAGATATGTTTCACAAACTATAAACAGGGATATGTTGATGGGTAGCTACAGTGCATTGCCAGTCCTATGCATGGCAAATAGTTTATTCATTTTATTACAAACCAATTATCTCTGGCTGCGTCGTACGAGTGCGTGACTCCAATACGTAGCACTGAGATACCTTATTGATTATCGTTTCTCTGTACTGGTGACGCAGTGTTTAGGCACTTTTGGAGTAAACCACTTCGAGCCTCTTTTGAGTAGGTAGAAATCTCCCAGAAAGTCTTCAGGGCACCTCTCCTTCCCAAATATACTCCAACATATTCCTTCTTGTGAAAGTGCAACACACTTGTGGAAATTCAGATCTTAGTGTGTTGCACTTTTACAATAAGAAATGTGTTAATCCCTTATTTCCTATGGGGAACGTCTTCAGGACAGCAGAAGAGCAGCTGAACAGCAGCTTAAACGTATTTTACAAAAAGTTAAAGTAGTAGCTTAGGCTACTGCTACATGCCAGAACTAGCAGAATTTTTTTAAATGTACGTTTTTATGTGGCCAGAATTGACCAAGAACAAAAGTAAATCTTACATACTTGTTGTCATAACATAGGCGTAGGAATCAATCAAATGACAATGCTGGATATAGTTACTGAATAGTGTAAATTTGAACTTCTGAAACCTTTCCAGCCTAAATAGTGTAACTTTGAAATGTTATCCCCCCCCCCCCGCATGAAAGCCTTTCCACTTTTAGAGTAACAGTTTTAACAACCTGAACAAATTAAATCATTGTTTCCTTCATGTATTTGTTAAATGGGTTACCTTTTTAAACAAATGCATAGAATACAGCAAATTGGTGATTTTTTATTTGAATGAATGTAAATGCACATCATTGCTGGGAACGTGTTGGAAGGCTGACTCTAAAAGGTTTATTCAGTTATTCCTGTACAATTCCATCCTTTAGGGAACCATTTAGAACCTTCTGATCCATGAGTGAACCTGGAAAACAACTTTATTGCATTGGTTTTCACTGGTTTCCTACTCAGAGTTTTTTTCTCCATTTCTCAGGTTCCAAAGCACCATGTGAAAGACGAAGTCTTCAAGATCTACTGGATCTAGGTTTGTTGTTCATCAGTAAAACAATTAGAGATTCTATTCCAAAGAGAATAGGTAAGAGATGTGGATTCAGATACCTTGTGAGGATTTGAATGTAGAAGTAGGCGGCCGTTCGGGCCATTCAGACCTTTTTGTAGCTGGATTGATCACCAGACTAATATCTTTCACTTGAATGAATCCGGCTATGAAAAAGATCCAAACGGCACAATCGGCTACCTACTTCCACATTCTGATCCTCACGAAGAATCTGAATGCAAATCTTATTATGCCAGAAATAGGGATACGCATTCTGTATAATGTACACTAAGAGCAAGCCCGGCACAGACATTGTTTCTTTGGCTATGTTGCCATCAGAATGTGGATATTAAAGGGACAGTCTACATCAAAATTGTTATGGTTTAAAAAGATAGATAATCCCTTTATTACCTATTCCCCAGTTTTGCATAACCAACACTGTTATATTAATACACTTTTTACCTCTGTAATTACCTTGTATCTAAGCCTCTGCAGACGGCCCCCTTATCTCAGTTCTTTTGACAGACTTGTATTTTAGCCAATCAGAGCTGTCTCTTAAATAACTCCATGGGAGTAAGCACAATGTTACCTATATTACACACATAAGCTAGTGGTGTCTTAAAGTTAAAACTTAACTTTCAGGATTCAGATAGGGCATGTCATTTTAAATAACTTTCCTATTTACTTTTATCATCAAATTTGCCTTGTTAAATTGGTATTCTTTGTTGAAAGATAATATGCTCATTTCTAAAGAGTTAAACTGCCTCTTATCTCAGTGCATTTTGACAGTTTTTCACAGTTATACACTGCTAGTTCAGGTGTGTCATATAGATAACATTGGGATCTGCACAACACAACACTAATTGGCTACATGTAAGTCAATAGATAATAAATAAAAAGTCATGTGATCAGGGGCTGTCAAAAAAGGCTTAGATACAAGGTTAAAAGTATATTAATATGGGGGGCGGAGCCAACTGTTGAGGAGACAGGACGTGTTTTGATGAAGCTCCTGGCTCTCTAATATATTTACATGGTTTAATGTATATATGAAAGATTTAAATTTGTATAGTGAACTAGCAGAAGACAACTTTTACCTATCCTTAACATATGGAAACTATCGATAGATTATCTTGAAAGTCTGGATCTGATTCCATATCCTAGACAGTGCCACGTGGAGAGGTTTCATAAAAGCCTACAGCCAATTTGATCTGCCGACATGGAAGCATTGAAAATTTGGGAACAGAAAGCACAACAAAGTCTGGAACGACATTACCGGAGTATGAAAGAAGACCTCATGGATTTCTTAGCTGCCCTCACGCTGCCGCAGAGACATGAAGCTATGAGACCTAACCTGGAACCGAGCGAGGAGTTATGGTCCTCATTTAGACCGCCGCTACAAGAAAACCCGGGGATTCCCGTTGTTGGTCTTATGGTGAGCCAAGACTATGGGGCATTAGAACAGACTCTAGAATCCGTTCGTCCACTGCCTTTGGATGCCGACCTAGAGCCTAAAGAGCCATTACATGCTGATATGGCGCGCGTACGTGCCGACATGTCCCCCACGGCTCTCTCTTCACATCTGGGTTTTACGATTCAGCCTCATGGGGACATGCCGACTGGTGTGAACTGCCGCATAGTGGAGTCTGTGCTTATGACCTCAATTAGACATGTTCCCTCTGCACGAAGTGGAGGCCTAGCCTTGAAGCGCACCTTCACTGAGAAGCCCCCACCTACCCAGGATCGATCCTTTACGCAACTCACCGGGAAGATGATTTCTACTAACGGACTGGAGGTCAGCTTGTGTCAGCTGAAAATAGGAACTGACCGAGATTCGGGGCAAACACTGTGGTACCGCTTTGGAGTAGGCTGACTCACGGATAATTTTCATGGCAGAAGAGGAGCCTCACACAAAAACTGGCCATACGCTAATATTGGACTGTAAGAATGACGTTGTTGTAATTTTTTGATAACAACTGAGGACTCTGTGGGATTCCTTGAAGCTATTTGGTTAGGCTGTCACTTTCCACATTTTTGACAACTTTGTTTGGCAGCACATGCTCGGTCTTACTGAATATCTCCTCAAATCCTAATATCAGCAACCCAAAAACTCTCTCTTCCAAAATTCTTCATTGTGGTATCGTTCCTAATTGCCCTGACTATCTTTTATAATGTCTGAGCATCTCCTGTGGGTCACTTAGTTTATTTTGCTCTGTATCTATTTGCTGTTATAGATATCAAACTGTAATGTATGTAATGTAATGTATGTAATGTAATGTACTGATTTACATAGTTCGTTAGGTTTACACCAGCTTTAAATATGACCATTTCTAGAATAATGAAAATGTGTACAACCTCCCTGCTCTATGATCACTGAGACAGAAAGTGAATGCTAGCACCAAACATAGGTTTACAGGTACTGTGTCTTCCTAGATACAGTTACAGTGCTTCTTACCCTTCACATTATGTTATTTAATTCTTCTCCACATGCATGGTCACTGTGGGGTATGTATAATATATACAGATAATTTGTTAATAGACGCTAGATTGGCTATATAGTTTAATGTTTTACATTTTTAATGTTCAATTTTAATATATTCCGTATAGTTCAGGTGGTCTCATATGGGATATCCTTGCATACTATTCCTTTCTTGTACATTATCAGCCTGCTAAGGTTCATCTATATTGTATATTGCAACTGGCTATATAGTTCCCAAGGATACTCCAGAGTAAAGTTTCCTGCAATCTACTCTGCTATATTATATGTATAGCCTAATACTCAAGTGTTGTTAGGGGATGTCTATATTATCCTTATAGAATATAACTCAGATCTGGTTATGTTTATTTAATACATGCTGTTCTCATATGACCAAACTTACCTTATCATTATTGCAGGTATGCTGCCTAACATTCTTCATAACTTATCTTGCCTTATACATATAGAGACACTCCCCTTTAGTGTCATCATGGTTATACCTAGGCTCATTGGACCAGTTCCTACACAGAGGATACAGTATTAGTCCACAGTATACAAATACTTTGCAAGTTAGGCATACTGGTAAGCTTCAGGGTCCCATATATTTTCCTAGAATACCCTAGCTACAAATGTTTAAATAATGTCCCTTTTTGTATATTCTGCTGGAACCCCTTGTTTGTCCATCTATGGTTTAATGGAAGCAATATCTAGCTAAATACTAGCCCTATGGTTGAACGCATCCGTTTGATTAGAGGTGGCCCGTGTGTTCTACTATGATGCTCTGTTACAGATATTCATCTGTCTTATATGCAGGTACTACCGTGATATGTCATTTATTCTCTTAGTTCTCTTGCTCCCCACAGTTATTATGTATATAGGAGTCTCCTTATGCTAGAACAGATTACACTAAGTAACTAGGAAACTCTTATATATGCTTTGGCTGAGCTGTGTATATATTATAGCGTAATAGTGCAATTCTACACTACCATTTTATCTATGTTTGCCTGTAGGACTGTATTCATGCGAGAATGTTTGGTATCACAGTGATCGTTGCAACTCCTTGTTACAGAAGCAGTAGGATAATTATAAATTTAATTAATTACACTGCCGGCGTGGAAATAACTGGACAAGTTACTAGTCCTTGCTGAGTCCCTCTTCTCCCTTTCCCGCCGGTACTTGTTGCCGCAGGTCATTTCCATTTTCCTTTTACCTACATCGCCTAGAGGTGGCATCTCCCCAGGAGAGGGACTCATACAGTAACCCCCTGCATTGTATTATATATTTTTTTTAATACAGTCTTCACTACTACCTTTCATATGGCTGTAAGCAGCCTATACCCTATTATTTAGTATATTCAAATTGCTTCATATTTATGTTTTATAAGTGAGACTCCTGCCCCCCCAGGACTAGTTTACTGTTGCCAAAATGGTACCTCTTCATGATAGTTAGCCCAGGGGTACGTTCCCCCGTTTTACATAGGTACTGACCCCAACATTAAACCTCCATCTTGGAGCTCTGCACTCTATAAAATTAAATAGCCCTGTAGTCCGTTCCTTCCTAACATCCTACCTGGCTCCGCCCTCCCCTCTCCCCTCCATTACGAGCGGCTCTTGCCCGCTGCATCCCCCCCATATACTCAGGCCTACGGGAGGCCTGACAAAAGCCAACTCCACACCTCTCACTATTTTCAGTTTATAGAGTACCTCTTATCTCGGGGTAGGGACCATTAGCTATTTATTTCGAAAATCAAGGTTTCATTCCTTTATGTTCCAGTCACACATGTTTTGTGCATACAGTTTTACATTTTATATTCATGGTTTCAAAGGCGACACTATAGCTTGTGTCAATTGTTTGTTTTTGCTGTTATTGATCTAGCCGTATTTACTGACACTGACTCCTATTTCTACATAAATACTACACTACTATGGACCAGATATTGAGATAACAAATGCTATATTAGAGCACCAATGTTCCAATCCATGTATATTTTTTATTTTTGATATGTATAAGTGTCTTTGTTCCTTATGTTCCGTGTCTGGATACATCCTCTGTTGTATTGTTTTGTTTTTTTTACTCAATGCCTCAATAAAAAATTTATTTAAAAAAAAAAGTATATTAATATAAAAGTGTTGGTTATGCAAAACTGGGGAATAGGTAATAAAGGGATTATCTATCCTTTTAAACAATAAAAAAAATGAGTTGACTGTCCCTTTAATGGTCAATTAAACTAGTTTATTTACTGCAAAATGTAATCACTTATGGCTAGATTACGAGTTTTTGTCGGTAAGGCTTGCGGGGCTAACGAGCAGTTTCAGCTCACCGCTCACCTACAGACAACGCTGGTATTACGGCGTTAGCTGCAGAAAAGTGAGCGAAGAGCAAAATTTTGCTCCACATCTCACCTCAATACCAGCGCTGCTTACGGTAGCGGTGAGCTGGCTAAACGTGCTCATGCACTATTTCCCCATATGAATCAATGGGGCAGATTCGGCTGAAAAAAAACCTAACACCTGCAAAAAAGCAGCGTTCAGCTCCTAACGCAGCCCCATTGTTTCCTATGGGGAAATACTTTTTATGTCTACACCTAACACCCTAACATGAACTCCGAGTCTAAACACCCCTAATCTTACACTTATTAACCCCTAATCTGCCGTCCCCGCCACTGCTGCCACCTACATTATACTTATGAACCCCTAATCTGCTGCCCCCAACATCGCCGAACCCTACATTATATTTATTAACACCTACTCTTTTGCCCCCAATGTCGCCGCCACCTAACTACACTTATTAACCCCTAATCTGCCGCCGCCACCAACGTCGCTGCCACTATAATAAATATATTAACCCCTAAACCTAAGTCTAACCCTAACCCTAACACCCCCCTAAATTAAATATAATTAAAAATAATCTAAATAAAATAACTTATTAACTAAATTATTCCTATATAAAACTAAATACTTGCCTATAAAATAAACCCTAAGCTAGCTACAATAAAAGATAAAAAAAAGATAATTGTATTTAATTGTATTTAATTGTAGTTAGTTTAGGGAATTCATTTAATTATAGTGTAGTGTTAGGTGTAATTGTAACTTAGGTTTATTTTTATTTTACAGGTAAATTTGTCTTTATTTTAGCTAGGTAGCTATTAAATAGTTAATAACTATTTAATAACTATTGTAGCTAGTTAAAATAAATATAAAGTTGCCTGTAAAATAAAAATAAACCCTAAGCTAGATACAATGTAACTATTAGTTATATTGTAGCTAGCTTAGGGTTTATTTTATAGGTAAGTATTTAGTTTTAAATAGGAATTATTTAGTTAATTAAAGTTATTTTATTTAGATTATTTTAAATTATATTTAAAGGGCCACTGTAAGTAAATATTTTCTATGCCTGTTACTAACTAACTACCCCAATATGCTTTTTATCAATAGCATTTCATTAACATATCTCTACCGTATATCAGAAATCTTGTCTGCAAATGTAATTGTTTTCCAAACCCACTCCG
Source organism: Bombina bombina (assembly GCF_027579735.1). Taxonomy (NCBI): domain Eukaryota; kingdom Metazoa; phylum Chordata; class Amphibia; order Anura; family Bombinatoridae; genus Bombina; species Bombina bombina. The sequence continues at coordinate 190,535,452 of NC_069508.1, read as the reverse complement.
TGGGTATCCTTTGCTCTGTACCAATCCGTTTACAATACCTAGGTTTCAAAATGGCGCTTTAAACACAAAGTTATTGGTTTAAGAAGTATTTTGAACATGCAGTGCTGAAAATAGTGGGCAGGATAATGTGACATCATCGGCGAATAACAAATATAACTTTTAGAACGTTATGAAACTTCGTTTTGGAGAAAATATAGGTCAGTAGGTTTTAATTAATGTTTATTAACTTTAATATGTTAGTTGTTTAGCTTAAAAATTATAACAGAAAGTAATCCTTTAAGTTAGGGGGTGTTAGGGTTAGACTTAGGTTTAGGGGTTAATACATTTAATATAGTTGCGGCGACATTGGGGGCGGCAGATTAGGGGTTAATAAATGTAGGTAGGTGTCGGCAATGTTAGCGACGGCAGATTAGGGGTTAATAAAATTTAACTTATGTTTGCGAGGCGGGAGTGTGGCGGTTTAGGGGTTAATAGGTAGTTTATGGGTGTTAGTGTACTTTTTATCACTTTAGTTAAGAGTTTTATGTTACGGCGTTAGCCCATAAAACTCTTAACTACTGAGTTTTAAATGCGGTAGGAGTCTTGACAGGAGAGGGTCTACCGCTCACTTTTTCCAAGACTCGTAATACCGGCGTTATGCAAGTCCCATTGAAAATATGGGATACGCAATTTACGTAAGTGGATTTGCGGCATGTTCGAGTCGCGGAAAAAAAGTGAGCGGTACACCTGTACCTGCAAGACTCGCAATACCAGCGTTAGGAAAAAAGCAGCGTTGGGACCTCTCAACGCTGCTTGTTAACCCTAACACAAAACTCGTAATCTATTAATCTTTTGGGATTCAGCACGTGACAAAGAATTGTAGCCCCAAACTGCTTTGTTATCTGTACTTAACATTAAATAAATTCAGTCATTAACACTAAAGCAGATATATCTGGCAGACTGCTGTGCTTGCTTGTCCAAATTACCCTGTTTTCATTCAAAGTATTAACAGCATCTGAAATGTGACAATAGAATTAAATATGTATTCCAAGCTGCCACTATTAATAACCAAAAAAGAAACATCTTACCCTATTAAAATGTAGTCTCTGCAATTAAACAGAAGTATATTACTACAAGACACTATAATGTGCTAGTCAAATAAAAACATTTTTTTTATATATTTTAAGGGACATAAAACTCAATCGTTTTCTTTCATAATTCAGATAAAACATACAATTTTAAACAACTTTGCAATTTACTTCTATTATCCAATTGTCTTTGTTTTCTTGTTAGCCATTGTTGAAAAACAGAAAGCTAAGTTATGGGGGCCGAATTATCAAGCTCCGAATAAAGCTTGATGCCCCCTGTTTCCGTGCGAGCCTTCTAAAGACCGCTGCTCCATAACTTGTCCGCCTGCTCTAAGGCCGCGGACATCAATCCGCCCGATCCTATATGATCGGGCTGATTGACACCTCTGCAGGGGGCGGCATTGCACAGGCACTTCACCAGAACTGCTTGTGCAATGACGGCATTTATCGATGTGCAGCGGACATGATCCACTACATCGTATCATATCGGCTCGCACATTAATAAATGGGCCCAAAGAGTGTGCATGTGTCTGCATTACTATACGGCAGCAGCTTTTCTGCAATGTTAACAAGAGCACTATATGGCAGCACTATTTCCTGTCCTGTAGTTCACCAGACGTGCACACCACTTATATAGATATCTCTAATAACAAGAGTACAAAGCAAATTTGATAATAGGAGTAAATTGTAAACTTTGTAAAATGTGATTCTCTATCTAAATCATGAAAGAAAAATGTTGGGTTTCATGTCCCTTTAATAAAAAAGTAAAACAAGGCTTTAATAACACATATAGGGTTTTATAATGATGGTTTTCATTCTCTTGTATTGATTACTGTTGATCTAGTTTCATACACACTTGGAGCAGGTAGAATGTTCCCTGTTCTATTATACAACATCTCTCTGTATTTCAAGCCTCAGTTCAGTTTCTACCTATCTGGAGTGAAGTAGCTCTGCTCCTACCTGACATTATTACAGGTCTGCCTGTGTCAAACTGGGCTCTAATATGCAGGCAACGCTACCCATGAATATACTTACAATGCACTCTCTGTTCATGATGTACCCTGTGCCTATGTTATGGTTCAGTCCTGCCCCAGATAAAACACTGTATTTTCCTTGTCCCTTGCTTGAGGAATATTTTTAATTCACACTTTTTAGATATTGATAAAATATGATACGTAACCACTAGGTGGTGCTGGTATATTGTAATATCAAATTTGTATAATTGTTGAGTTAATGTGAAGGCCTATAAAGGGCATCTATCAGATGAGGCCTATTAGCATGATTAAGGGATAAGCTCCTGAAATGTTGCAGACAGACATCTGTGTTATGTGAGAAGAAGTGCAATAAAATGTTAAAAAGCTGATGGTGCTGTGGGTTTTTTGTATCCTGGAGATTGTGTGAGGGGTTAACAGTCCTCCTTTTCCCTATGAGCATCAGACATCTCACACCGGTGGTGATGTGCACTTTTGTGTGTGCAAGTTGCTTGAGGAATACAGTGTCCCTTACCGCTAGCATATACCATTTATATGCGTTTAAATCTGTTTATTGCTTGCACGTTTAATTGCAGCTGTGTCTGTTCTAGAGGCTTTGTGCATTCAATTTTACATAAGGAGAACATTCCATTTCTCCTTATATAAAACTTCAAAAAGCCCTTTGATAAATTCCGAAGCATCTCCCCAAGGTCCTTCCTTAAAGGGACACTGAACCCAAATTTTTTTTCTTTCGTGATTCAGATAGAGCATGAAATTTTAAGCAACTTTCTAATTTACTCCTATTATCAAATTTTCTTCATTCTCTTGGTATCTTTATTTGAAAAGCAAAAATGTAAGTTTAGATGCCGGCCCATTTTTGGTGAACAACCTGGGTTATTCTTGCCGATTGGTGGATAAATTCATCCACCAATAAAAAAGTGCTGTCCAGAGGTCTGAACCAAAAATAAGAAGCTTAGATGCCTTCTTTTTCAAATAAAGATAGGAAGAGAATGAAGAAAAAATGATAATAGGCGTAAATTAGAAAGTTGCTTAAAATTGAATGTTCTATCTGAATCACGAAAGAAATAATTTGGGTTCAGTGTCCCTTTAACCCCACCCAAAACTGACTAGGTATGTTTTTCAACAAATGATACCAAGAACTAAGTCAATTAGATAGCAGAAGTCTGCTCTTTCTGAATTATGAAAGTGTCCCTTTAAGGTTGTTTTTAAGTTTTATGGCTCTCATGATATTGGACTTCATTTATTTTGTCCTTAAATAACACAGGTGAGTGGCGCTGGGGTGAGCCATGATTCAAAAAAATAAATAAAATCATACACAATAAGTAGATCTCACTAAGTTTCATTCGCTTTTAAGGGAACAGTTTGCTCCAGTTTACATAAGACCATTTAATGTAAATTCACATATTGAAAGTAACCTATAATTTTACCTTTATGTAGATAAACTAGTCCCTTATGGTCTGTGGTCTAAAACGCACGTGTGCGCCAATGAGTAATTACTCTCCTGTTTTGGCTCAGTAGCTTTCCTATAGATACACATTTGACCTTTACTAGGGACACCTTGCTTGTTCCTCTGTACAGCACTTTGTGATTTTGACAAGTATCTATTAAACAGGGAGGAACCTGTCCCATGGCCACTATGACGTTACCAAGACTAGAGGTTTCCGGTTTCAGCCTGCAGTGGTCTGTGTGTAATAAATAAGCTTGTAATCAGTGCTCAAAGACAGAAAGTACTAATGCTGCAGCAGTTCTTAAAGTGTTAAAAAGTGTAAATAAATATATGAACACCTGCAGAATCCAAAAAGGAATGGACTTACTCTAAGTGTAATTTAAACGTTATAGTTTGAAGTGAATAACTTGTATGGTCCTAGCTTAGTACCTAGAAGACAACTGAGCCGTGAACTTCCATTTTAGAAGGCAGGCTTGTCCACTCTCACATTACTGCAAATGCCAAAGGCTTGACTGTGTGCACGAGCGACAGAATAGGCATATATGTGTTTGGTGGTGCTCATTCAAGAATAATGTTAAGTTTGGAGGGCAGTGGAATTTATTAAAGGGCCATGATACCCAAATGTTGAAACACTTGAAAGTGATGCAGCATCGCTGTAAAAGCTGACTAGAAAATATCACCTAAACATCTATATTTAAAAAAGAAAGATATTTTACCTCAAAATTTCCTAAGTATTCAAACCCCACTGTAAAGAGACATCAAGTAGCCAATCAGGATGCTTGTCCCATGACTTGCAAGGGATTGTGCAGACACAGTCATGCTATTTTTCTATTCAGTTTAAGGAAGTTTACTATGTAATCTCACGAGGTTTCAGTGAAATCTCATAAGATCACAACAAAGCAATGCATGACCTCAGCACTGCTGATGCTGGTTGGCTATTGTTGTTTTTCAACTTACAGCTGTACAGAAGCTGAAGTACAACTGTTCACAGAGCACTTACTCTGGTGAGCTGATGAAATTTTGAGGTAAAATATTTTCTCTTTTTACATAGAGATGCTCAGGTGATATTTTTATGTCAGTTTTTTACAGTTCTGCTGCATCACTTTCAAGTAATTTACCATATGAGTTAAATAAAAAAATTATAAATATTGTGATGTTTGCATAAACAGACTGTACCTCTGGAATATATTAAAGGGACATTAAACCCAACAAATTTCTTTCATAATTCAGATAGAGAATACCTATTAAAACAACTTTCTACTTTACTTCTATTATCTAATTTGCTTCATTCTCTTGATATTCTTTCCTGAAAATCATATCTAGATAGGCCCAGTAGCTGCTGATTGGTGGCTGCACATAGATGCCTCATGTGATTGGCTATTTCTTTAACAAAGGCATGAAGCAAATTAGATGATAGAAGTGAATTGGAATGTTGTTTACAATTGTACTGTCTGTCTGAATCATGAAATACAATTTTTGGGTTTAATGATATTAATGATATAAACTTTATGTCCCTGTAACTAAGATGATATTTACCAGAATGGAGAGGAGACTTATACCCACCTAAAATGTAGGGTTTAGGCTTTGATTTTGTGCCGGTGTTCTGGTAAGGGACCGAACTTTTCAAAAGAGCGAACCATGTCACTTCCTGTGACGTTTCATCAGCTGTTGCACTCATTTTGCCCCTAATACGCATGCGTGTCCGCGTCATCACATACCTGGCCGCATACATCACTGTGAAACTATTTAGAATTGTGAAATTCTGAAACCTTTATATAGCGCATGCGTGGGCTTTTCTATCACAAATAGGGGGTTTATGGAACGATGTTTATTCAACACTGTATGTGAATTATGGTGTGAAACCGAAATAAATGTATACTTATTTAAAAATATTTATTTATATATAACCTCAAACATGGAACAATGTTTATTTGTCCCTGCATGACAAACAGCCACTCGGCTATCGCCACTGCATGTCCTATTTTAAAGTAAACATAAAGTGAAGTGCTTTGAATGCACGCCTTTTTGTTTGTATGCGTTTGAGGTTATATATAAATAAATATTTTTAAATAAGTATACATTTATTTCGGTTTCACACCATAATTCACATACAGTGTTGAATAAACATCGTTCCATAAACCCCCCCATTTGTGATAGAAAAGCCCACGCATGCGCTATATAAAGGTTTCAGAATTCCACAATTCTAAATAGATTCACAGTGACGTATGCGGCCAGGTATGTGATGACGCTGGCACGCATGTGTATTAGGGGCAAAATGAGTGCAACAGCTGATGAAACGTCACAGGAAGTGACATGGTTCGCGCTTTTGAAAAGTTTGGTCCCTTACCAGAACACCGGCCCAGTATAAAAGTGTTTCAGAGACAGGATATGGAAATTTCCAATCATATAGGTGACCGTAAAAGTATTTAGACCTCTGGGAAGTTAATACCCACCAGTTTTAAATTATACATAATCACTTCAAACATGAATAAATGTATTTATTGTATTAAAAGTCTTGTAGGAACGTGTAGATTTTTGTGCGTCTTCCTCCATAAGAGCTAATCCAAATGCACAGCTACGCATGACCGCGTTTAATATTGCTTCACTTACCATGTTGTGGAGTATTCAAGAAATATCTAGGATCAGTGATACGACAATTTATTGGTTCCAGCAGCCCTGTTATCCCAGCCTGGGTGAAAATAAAACAGACGATCATAAGTGAGTATTTCATTCCTTTTTGATACATACTGTTGTGCAAATATAACATGTGGTACCTGGCTCAGTACATTTGCTGCATACTTGAGATTCTCTATAAACGTTTCTTCCATCTCTTTTGCGACATGTTGTCTTTCAGACCCTGGTGGTACCCGGCCTGCCATGATATGTATTCTGCAACAAAGGAGTGGCCGTAATAAAGCAAAATGTAGCTGGTAATCCAATTTTTTTATTTACATTTGCTATAATGGTATTATAAAATGAAATGAATGTGTTTGCTTTTTCATAAGATTACAAGTTGATAGTTTTATACTTGGTGGTGTTTACATAATTGCAAGTTAATTATATTGTTATGTTGCAAAATAACCCATTTTCTCATTGTTAAACATTTCAGATCAACAGAGCGATACTTGATCATTTATAACTAAATTACAAATGAGCGTTGTGACATTTAACCTTTGGAATTTTATTGTATATTTTAAAAGCATTATTGAATTGTTTATCATAGATGGCTTATTGATATTATGCCAGTTGCTTATGTTTAATGCGACAGTTTTATTCTCTTTTATGAGAAGGATCATGGGTAACCCATTTTAACTGAAAAAGCACCTAACTCTATAGCATTTTAAAACATTAAAGTGAAAGTCAATCCTAGCGTTGTACAAAAGCTAGGATTTACTATTGAAACAAATAAAGGGGACTTTAATTCATGAAGTATAAGATAAGTATAAGATACATCACATAGAATGCTCCTTTATTTGTTTTATTTGTTTTAGCTCCTACAGCAGCCCACGGCTAAAAAGATTTTTTGCTAAGAGGTGACGTTTTCACCTCTTAGCCAATAGCCGTGCGGTAAATCCGGCTCCCATGGGCGCCAAGCTGGATTTACTGCACGGCTATTGGCTAAGAGGTGAAAACGTCACCTCTTTTAAAAAAAATGTTTTAGCCATGGGCTACCGTAGCAGCTAAGAACGGCGATCGATTGAAACAAATAAAGGAGCTTTCTACGTGAAGTATCTTATACTTATCTATCTTATACTTCATGAATGAAAGTGCCCTTTATTTGTTTCAATAGTAAATCCTATAGTTTGTAAAATGATAGGATTTACTTTCACTTTAAGGCCTAGATTACAAATGGATCGCAATTGATGTCAGGGCCGCCACTAGAAATTTTGGGGTCCCTTACTAAATCATTGATCGGGGCCCCACATCCATCCCCTGTCACATTAAACATAAGCAACTGGCATAATATATATATATATATATATACACACACATGGGGGCACACATAGACACAGAAGCACACAAGGAGACACACACAAAGACACGGGACAGACAAAGAATCACACATAAATACAAACAGGGATAGACACACATACACACAGGGGACACACACATGCACACAGGGGGCACACACATACACACAGGGGGCACACACATACACACGGGGGGCTTGTAACATTTTCTGTGGAGAACACTAATGTCATATGTATATGTAATATGTGTATGTAAAATGTATATATGTGTGTAATATGTGTATTTATATGTAATATGTACAATGTGTATGTAGTATGTATATGTAATATGTGTATGTAATATGTATATGTCATGTATATGTAATATGTATATGTCATGTATATGTAATATGTGTATGTATATGTAATATGTAGTATGTATATGTGTATGTAGTATGTATATGTAATATGTGTATGTAATATGTAGTATGTATATGTAATATGTGTATGTAATATGTGTATGTAATATGTGTATGTAATATGTATATGTCATGTATATGTAATATGTATATGTCATGTATATGTAATATGTGTATGTATATGTAATATGTAGTATGTATATGTGTATGTAGTATGTATATGTAATATGTGTATGTAATATGTAGTATGTATATGTAATATGTGTATGTAATATGTGTATGTAATATGTATATGTCATGTATATGTAATATGTATATGTCATGTATATGTAATATGTGTATGTATATGTAATATGTAGTATGTATATGTGTATGTAGTATGTATATGTAATATGTGTATGTAATATGTAGTATGTATATGTAATATGTGTATGTAATATGTGTATGTAATATGTATATGTCATATGTGTATGTAATATGTATATGTCATGTATATGTAATATGTATATGTCATGTATATGTAATATGTGTATGTATATGTAATATGTAGTATGTATATGTGTATGTAGTATGTATATGTAATATGTGTATGTAATATGTAGTATGTATATGTAATATGTGTATGTAATATGTGTATGTAATATGTATATGTCATGTATATGTAATATGTATATGTCATGTATATGTAATATGTAGTATGTATATGTGTATGTAGTATGTATATGTGTATGTATATGTAATATGTGTATGTAATATGTAGTATGTATATGTAATATGTGTATGTAATATGTGTATGTATATGTAATATGTAGTATGTATATGTGTATGTAGTATGTATATGTAGTATGTATATGTAATATGTGTATGTAATATGTAGTATGTATATGTAATATGTGTATGTAATATGTGTATGTATATGTAATATGTGTATGTAAAATGTATATATGTGTGTAATATGTGTATGTATATGTAATATGTGTATGTAAAATGTATATATGTGTGTAATATGTGTATGTATATGTAATATGTGTATGTAAAATGTATATATGTGTGTAATATGTGTATGTAAAATGTATATATGTGTGTAATATGTGTATTTATATGTAATATGTACATGTCATATGTGTATGTAATATGTATATGTCATGTATATGTAATATGTATATGTCATGTATATGTAATATGTGTATGTATATGTAATATGTATATGTCATGTATATGTAATATGTGTATGTATATGTAATATGTAGTATGTATATGTGTATGTAGTATGTATATGTAATATGTGTATGTAATATGTAGTATGTATATGTAATATGTGTATGTAATGTGTATGTAATATGTATATGTCATATGTGTATGTAATATGTATATGTCATGTATATGTAATATGTATATGTCATGTATATGTAATATGTGTATGTATATGTAATATGTATATGTGTATGTAGTATGTATATGTAATATGTGTATGTAATATGTAGTATGTATATGTAATATGTATATGTGTATGTAATATGTGTATGTATATGTAGTATGTATATGTAATATGTATATGTCATATGTGTATGTAATATGTATATGTCATATATATGTCATATGTGTATGTATATGTAGTATGTATATGTAATATGTATATGTATTATGTATATTTGTATGTAATATATATGTCATGTGTACTGTATATGTAAAATGTGTATGTAGTATTGTATATGTGTATGTAATATGTATATTTGTATGCAATATGTATATTTAATATGTGTATGTAATATGCATTTGTGTACATAATATGTATATGTCATATGTATATATAATGTGTATAAAATACCGGTATGTATGTGTATGTAATATGTATATGTAATATGTATATGTAATATGTATATGTGTATGTAATGTGTATGTAATATGTATGTCATATGTATATGTAATATGTATATGTAATATGACATATGTAAAATGTGTATGTAATATGTATATGTCATATGTGTATGTCATGTGTATGTAATATGTATATGTCATATGTATATGCCATATGTGTATGTAATATGTATATGTCATATGTGTATGTAATATGTATATGTCATATGTATATGTCATATGTGTATGTCATATGTATATGTCATATGTGTATGTAATATGTATATGTCATATGTATATGTCATATGTGTATGTAATATGTATATGTCATATATATATGTCATATGTGTATGTAATATGTATATGTAATATGTATATGTCATATGTGTATGTCATGTGTATGTAATATGTATATGTCATATGTGTATGTACTATGTATGTCATGTGTGTATGTAATATGTATATGTCATATATATATATATATATATGTCATATGTGTATGTAATATGTGTATGTAATATGTATATGTCATGTGTATGTCATGTGTATGTCATGTGTATGTAATATGTACATGTCATATGTATATGCCATATGTGTATGTAATATGTATATGTCATATGTGTATGTAATATGTATATGTCATATGTATATGTCATATGTGTATGCCATATGTGTATGTAATATGTATATGTCATATGTATATGCCATATGTGTATGTAATATATATATGTCATATGTGTATGTACTATGTATGTCATATGTGTATGTAATATGTATATGTCATATATATATATATGTCATATGTGTATGTAATATGTATATGTCATATATATATGTCATATGTGTATGTAATATGTATATGTAATATGTATATGTCATATGTGTATGTCATGTGTATGTAATATGTATATGTCATATGTGTATGTACTATGTATGTCATGTGTGTATGTAATATGTATATGTCATATATATATATATATATATGTCATATGTGTATGTAATATGTATATGTCATATGTGTATGTAATATGTGTATGTAATATGTATATGTCATGTGTATGTCATGTGTATGTAATATGTACATGTCATATGTATATGCCATATGTGTATGTAATATGTATATGTCATATGTGTATGTAATATGTATATGTCATATGTATATGTCATATGTGTATGCCATATGTGTATGTAATATGTATATGTCATATGTATATGCCATATGTGTATGTAATATGTATATGTCATATGTGTATGTACTATGTATGTCATATGTGTATGTAATATGTATATGTCATATATATATGTCATATGTGTATGTAATATGTATATGTCATATGTGTATGTAATATGTATATGTAATATGTATATGCCATATGTGTATGTCATATGTGTATGCAATATGTATATGTCATATGTGTATTTAATATGTATATCTCATGTGTATGTAATATGTATATGCCATATGTATATGTAATATGTATATGTCATATGTATATGCCATATGTGTATGTAATATGTATGTCATATGTGTATGTCATATGTATATGTCATATGTATATGTCATATGTGTATGTAATATGTATATGTAATATGTATATGTAATATGTATATGTCATATGCGTATGTCATATGTGTATCTAATATGTATATGTCATATGTGTATGTAATATGTATATGTCATATGTGTATGTATATGTAATATGTATATGCCATATGAGTATGTAATATGTATATGTCATTAGTATGTAATGTGTATATGTCATATGTGTATGTAATATGTATATGTCATATGTGTATGTAATATGTATATGTCATATGTATATGCCATATGTGTATGTAATATGTATATGTCATATGTGTATGTAATATGTATATGTCATATGTGTATGTAATATGTATATGTCATATATATATATATATATATATATGTCATATGTGTATGTAATATGTATATGTCATATGTGTATGTAATATGTATATGTTATATGTGTATGTCATATGTGTATGTAATATGTATATGTTATATGTGTATGTAATATGTATATGTCATATATGTGTATGTAATATGTATGTCATATGTATGTGTCATATGTGCATGTCATATGTGTATGTAATATGTGTATGTCATATGTAAAATGTGTATGTAATGTGTATGTCATATGTGTATGTCATATGTATATGTAATATGTATATGTCATATGTGTATGTAATATGTATATGTCATATGTGTATGTCATATGTGTATGTAATATGTATATGTCATGTGTATGTAATATGTATATGTAATATGTATATGTCATGTGTATGTAATATGTATATGTCATATGTGTATGTAATATGTATATGTCATATGTGTATGTAATATGTATATGTCATGTGTATGTAATATGTATATGTCATATGTGTATGTAATATGTATATGTCATATGTGTATGTAATATGTATATGTCATGTGTATGTAATATGTATATGTAATATGTATATCAGAAGAAGGGGATTGTATTCCCTGAAACATCAATGAAACTTGACTTGTGTTGGCAAAATCCAGTGGTATCACTGTTTTTGGTATATATATATATATATATATATATATATATATATATATATATATATATATATATGTGTGTGTGTGTGTGTTATAACTTCTTTACGCATACAGACTCCATATTGTTGCAGAGATATTCATTTAGACCGTTTCTAGGAAGAAGATCCTTTACCTGTCACAGTGCAGTTCGCTGGCCCATTTCACAGCCTCGTGCAGCCCTACCCGGAACTCATCCTGTCGCTCAGGCACAGCACCCAGGCCTAGTTCTCCAGCCTTAACATCCCCTGTATGGACAGACAACACTCTTTATTGTTTCTTTCTTTCATACAGGTGGTGAGAGTCCACAATCCATTACTCCTGGGAATTAATCTTCTCTATTGAAGAGATATCTTGATAGGTAGCGTGCACATGTCTCAAGCACTACATGATATGGTGCAAAACAGCTGCAGTCACATGCACACTCCTGAACTTCCCTTCCTGCTTTTCAACAAAGGATAACCAGAAAATAAAAAAAATGTGATAATAGAAGTAAATTAGAAAGGTGTATGTTTTAACTGAATTATGAAAGAAAACAATTGGGTTTTAAGTCTCTTCAATAGAAAGGTCAAATTTGAACTGTGGGCTAATGCACTTAAATTCTAAATAGAAGCATTTTTGCAAGATGTTTCTAGCACACGTTATTACTGTTTCCGCTGCATATGCAAATGTGCTACGTGTGCCTGAGGATCAGAATACAAACACCCTCCTGCTTAGAGAGCTGACAGTGGTGTGTATTGTGTCATACAAATCATCGCTGACTCTGAGAAGTTGTAGTGTTTGAATACTGGTGCACTTGGCTCTCACAGCATATGTGTGTATGCTGCAAAACACAGTAATAACTTTTATGAGAAGCATTTTTGCTAATGGAAATATATAGCAAAATGCTTCTAATAAAAAATGGATATTTCGATTTTGACATTTTTCTATCCCTACATTTTTAACAACTTTCTTTCTTTATTGTAATCTGTTTTCCCCATAAGTTAGATAAAAATATTGTATTTTTCCCCCACCGCCCTACAGAGAACTGAGCTCACCCTGCAGGATTTTACACCGTGAGTGCAGTCTATATCTGTACCTAAGTGACTACAGCAGAAGAAATTAGGGATATGTCCCTGGATTACAAAATAATGCAAATTTTGTTAACTAAAATGTATTATGATTTCCGATCAGACAAGTTCACAGAGAACCTGTCCGCCTGCAATTGCCATTTGTAATGCTGCATTGCACAAGAGCTAAAGACCGGGCACTCATTCGTGAAAATGTACATTCACTTCAAGGAATGAGCCAGGGTGCAACCCAGAAACTGATTCAATTGCCTGTCTGCCACCTCAGAAGTGGCGAGATCAATCCACGCAGGAGAGGAGAAGCCGGTACAAACTGCGAGCTTGTTATTGGACTCTGTTATCCTCTGAGACTGCTGATACGGCACCTTGTTGTATATCCCCTAGTGGGAGGAGCTCCTATACTCGCTACAGGTTGCAGACCTTCATGAGTGGTGACGTACCCTGTTTTTATGTAATAAAGTTTTTATATCTAAAAAAGTCATCTGGATGCCCTGGGGAATTGTATTGCGCTATTTACTTAGAGCTAACATAGCTCTGAAGAATATGAGTACTGGAATCAATAAAGAATTATTGGTTGAACTGTTAAACTTTATTTTGGTTTGGCTATTTAGAAATTCATCTAGTGCACTGTGTGTGTGTATTTATCACACTATTTTTGTAATTTTATTGAGATCAGTCACCCCGACACTTGCATGTTTGGGTGATTGACACGCCCTGCTCTGTCACAATTGGCACAAAAGAGAGACAAGCTAATAACATACATAATATTTGTTGATTATTTTTTCATTTTTTATGTTTGAGCGAGATCTGCACTCAAAACAGCCAAATATCACCATTCGATAAATATTTTTATATCAGCCTCCGTTTCAAACTAAAATGGCGGATATGAAAGTGCTCTATCTGGCTGTACGCGTTACGTAGGTAGTAAAACGTAACACAGTAGGCAAATATAACAGAACACCATCACTAAAAATAAAGTTGACTTTAAGTGATCAGGTTTTAAAAAAAAACTCACCCTAACTGTGCTGCTGCACCTCGCTAAACTCATTAGAACCGGCAGCCTACGGCACAGCGCTCTTCTACCAATCAGGTGACATTTGCACCTCTAAACCAATAGCCATGCTAGCATACAGAACACTGTAAGATGACACGCACAGCTATTGGTTTAGAGGTGTGGGCGCTAGAGACGCTGAGTTTAGCGAGGTGCAGTGGCCCAGTTAGGGTGACTTTAGCATCCTTTTTTTTAATAATTGATCACTTAAACTCAACTTTATTTTTAGTGATGGTAAATCCTGGCGTTTGTTAAACACTTGGATTTACCATCATTTTAGTGCCCCTTTAACTAGAAGTGAAGCAAATTTTGAACCATGTGTCTGTACAAGTGACATAAAATCTTGTAACCGAGCTATAACATTCATAACATTCAGCTTTCTTGCCCCTTTTAGGAATCATTAGCCATTTGATTTGATTCAATAGAAAAATCCAGTTCATGAAGTGTTTTCTACAAAAGGAAAATAATTTAGCAAAATGAAATAAAAAAAGAAAATGATAAATGCTGAATTCTTCAATCTGTATTTCTACTTTATGATTATCCTTAATCAGGACTCATGCACAAATGAGAAGCGATTGTATTCCCTTGTATGCAAGAAAACACAAAAAAAATGATTTTATCTTTTTGGCTCCCAGTACAAATACACAGCACAGATTTCATGCATTTGACTGTCAGTAGCACACAGAGCAATGCTTTACACCTCTTAGTTGACAGTTGAAAAAAAGTGAGCACAAATGTCACCCTAGTGTCTCTAAGTCAGTGTTTTTCAACCAGTGTGCCGTGGCACACTAGTGTGCCATGAGAGATCCTATTCCTCAGGTGTGCCACGGCAGACTGACAACAGTGCGGGGGTGTCCCTCTTTCAAATTTTGAAATATTGGGAGGTATGTGACAGGCTCATCAGGCGTCATTTACAACCATGACACTGACATTCATTCACAGACAATCATTATGATTGTGAATGAATGTCAATATGTCATGTATAGTTTGTAGGAGGCATGGCATGACAGCACAGTACAGTGTCAGTGTGTATATATATATCCTGTATTAGGCTACAATGTGTGATTTTGTAACATTTTGGGATGGTGGTGTGCCGCAGGATTTTTTAATGTAAAAAAGTGTGCCACGGCAAAAAAAAGTTGCAAATCACTGCTCTAAGTGACTGTGTTTAAAACCCTCCTTGACCGCCAGGATACAAATAGCATTGTGTCCCTTCTTTCTTATTATGCATAGGGACTTTTAAAAAAAAATGACATTTAAAAGGACCCTCTAGTGTAGAAATTACATACTGTAATTCATTAGACCAAGCATTTTGTGTACTATTGACACATACTCTGTTTAACCCAAAGGGTGTATTGATTGTTAAAGGGCCATAATAGTTATAAAAACAATTACATGTTATAATTCTAATGTTACTGTGTGTTGGACACCTTTTCTGGGCCAAAAGTATTTGAATTCTAAAGAATTAGAGCATTTTTTTTTTTTATTTTTTTTTAACTATTATGGCCGTTTAAAGTCCTGCTTACTTAGAGCCACAAATGCAGCACAAAGTGTGGCAGCCTGGCAAGAACACAGACGCAGCAGCTGATTGGCCCTGCTCTGTGTTTAACCCTTTGCAGTATCTCCACTTGCAACATTCATAGCTCAAGATAATGGTTGGCAACTTCACTGTCGCAAACCTGCAGCCACATAACAGAATTTGTTATTTAATTATGGGAAATCACAAAAATACCAAAGTATTCCTTACTGCTGAAATATAAAACAATAATAATAACCATAAGTAACAATAACTGCTATGGCTGAGGCAGATACCTGGCGGGGTGTTAATAAGCACCAGGTTTACTCGGTTCCGGCCCAGGGCTTCTCTTACAAGCCCCACGTCTGAATCATAGGGCCAGGCCACCTCTACCGCTCTGAACCCCGCTCCGGCCGCGGCCTCTATACGAGCAGGCAGCCCGGGCACCTCCTGGAACAGCCAGGAGAGATTAGCTGAGAAGCGCAGGGCCGCCATCCAGACCTGTCGGGTAGAGCACGGAGGATTGAGTGCGGGAACAGACCGGTGACACAAGACGGAACTAGGCGAGGCCGGGGATGCAGGGAATAGTTAGGCCGGAATGTTTTTTATAGAGTAAACCCAGAGAGCTGTAACGGACTGAGGCACAGCCAAGAGCAAAGTCCGCTGGTAACGAAATATTAAACCAATTGCCCACTCCCAATGTTTTGTTTTAATACAGCAATGGAGCTGCAGGTTTAGTACATAAACATCAGTATGTGGCACCATTAGAGAAAACTAAGGAGATAACTTTAAATCCTCCTCCCATTTTTTTGTTGTTGCAGAAGACACTGGAATACATTTGCCACCTACCCTGTTACACAGCCAGTTTGCTGTCTTTATTTCTGTTTTGTTTTTCTTATCCGCCCTGTTTGTATATAGAAAACAGCATATATAGCAATACATTCTGCAGCAGGTAACTCAGATAAAGAAAACAGCATATATAGCAATACATTCTGCAGCAGGTAACTCAGATATAGAAAACAGCATATATAGCAATACAGTCTGCAGCAGGTAACTCAGATATAGAAAACAGCATATATAGCAATACAGTCTGCAGCAGGTAACTCAGATATAGAAAACAGCATATATAGCAATACATTCTGCAGCAGGTAACTCAGATATAGAAAACAGCATATATAGCAATACAGTCTGCAGCAGGTAACTCAGATATAGAAAACAGCATATATAGCAATACATTCTGCAGCAGGTAACTCAGATATAGAAAACAGCATATATAGCAATACATTCTGCAGCAGGTAACTCAGATATAGAAAACAGCATATATAGCAATACATTCTGCAGCAGGTAACTCAGATAAAGAAAACAGCATATATAGCAATACATTCTGCAGCAGGTAACTCAGATAAAGAAAACAGCATATATAGCAATACATTCTGCAGCAGGTAACTCAGATATAGAAAACAGCATATATAGCAATACATTCTGCAGCAGGTAACTCAGATATAGAAAACAGCATATATAGCAATACATTCTGCAGCAGGTAACTCAGATATAGAAAACAGCATATATAGCAATACATTCTGCAGCAGGTAACTCAGATATAGAAAACAGCATATATAGCAATAAATTCTGCAGCAGGTAACTCAGATATAGAAAACAGCATATATAGCGATAAATTCTGCAGCAGGTAACTCAGATATAGAAAACAGCATATATAGCAATAAATTCTGCAGCAGGTAACTCAGATATAGAAAACAGCATATATAGCAATACATTCTGCAGCAGGTAACTCAGATATAGAAAACAGCATATATAGCAATACATTCTGCAGCAGGTAACTCAGATATAGAAAACAGCATATATAGCAATACATTCTGCAGCAGGTAACTCAGATATAGAAAACAGCATATATAGCAATACATTCTGCAGCAGGTAACTCAGATATAGAAAACAGCATATATAGCAATACATTCTGCAGCAGGTAACTCAGATATAGAAAACAGCATATATAGCAATACATTCTGCAGCAGGTAACTCAGATATAGAAAACAGCATATATAGCAATACATTCTGCAGAAGGTAACTCAGATATAGAAAACAGCATATATAGCAATAAATTCTGCAGCAGGTAACTCAGATATAGAAAACAGCATATATATAGCAATACATTCTGCAGCAGGTAACTCAGATATAGAAAACAGCATCTATAGCAATACATTCTGCAGCAGGTAACTCAGATATAGAAAACAGCATATATAGCAATACATTCTGCAGCAGGTAACTCAGATATAGAAAACAGCATATATAGCAATACATTCTGCAGCAGGTAACTCAGATATAGAAAACAGCATATATAGCAATACATTCTGCAGCAGGTAACTCAGATATAGAAAACAGCATATATAGCAATACATTCTGCAGAAGGTAACTCAGATATAGAAAACAGCATATATAGCAATAAATTCTGCAGCAGGTAACTCAGATATAGAAAACAGCATATATAGCAATACATTCTGCAGAAGGTAACTCAGATATAGAAAACAGCATATATAGCAATACATTCTGCAGCAGGTAACTCAGATATAGAAAACAGCATATATAGCAATACATTCTGCAGAAGATAACTCAGATATAGAAAACAGCATATATAGCAATACATTCTGCAGCAGGTAACTCAGATATAGAAAACAGCATATATAGCAATACATTCTGCAGCAGGTAACTCAGATATAGAAAACAGCATATATAGCAATACATTCTGCAGCAGGTAACTCAGATATAGAAAACAGCATATATAGCAATACATTCTGCAGCAGGTAACTCAGATATAGAAAACAGCATATATAGCAATACATTCTGCAGCAGGTAACTCAGATATAGAAAACAGCATATATAGCGATAAATTCTGCAGCAGGTAACTCAGATATAGAAAACAGCATATATAGCAATAAATTCTGCAGCAGGTAACTCAGATATAGAAAACAGCATATATAGCAATACATTCTGCAGCAGGTAACTCAGATATAGAAAACAGCATATATAGCAATACATTCTGCAGCAGGTAACTCAGATATAGAAAACAGCATATATAGCAATACATTCTGCAGCAGGTAACTCAGATATAGAAAACAGCATATATAGCAATACATTCTGCAGCAGGTAACTCAGATATAGAAAACAGCATATATAGCAATACATTCTGCAGCAGGTAACTCAGATATAGAAAACAGCATATATAGCAATACATTCTGCAGCAGGTAACTCAGATATAGAAAACAGCATATATAGCAATACATTCTGCAGCAGGTAACTCAGATATAGAAAACAGCATCTATAGCAATACATTCTGCAGCAGGTAACTCAGATATAGAAAACAGCATATATAGCAATACATTCTGCAGCAGGTAACTCAGATATAGAAAACAGCATATATAGCAATACATTCTGCAGCAGGTAACTCAGATATAGAAAACAGCATATATAGCAATACATTCTGCAGCAGGTAACTCAGATATAGAAAACAGCATATATAGCAATACATTCTGCAGCAGGTAACTCAGATATAGAAAACAGCATATATAGCAATACATTCTGCAGAAGGTAACTCAGATATAGAAAACAGCATATATAGCAATACATTCTGCAGCAGGTAACTCAGATATAGAAAACAGCATATATAGCAATACATTCTGCAGAAGATAACTCAGATATAGAAAACAGCATATATAGCAATACATTCTGCAGCAGGTAACTCAGATATAGAAAACAGCATATATAGCAATACATTCTGCAGCAGGTAACTCAGATATAGAAAACAGCATATATAGCAATACATTCTGCAGCAGGTAACTCAGATATAGAAAACAGCATATATAGCAATACATTCTGCAGCAGGTAACTCAGATATAGAAAACAGCATATATAGCAATACATTCTGCAGCAGGTAACTCAGATATAGAAAACAGCATATATAGCAATACATTCTGCAGCAGGTAACTCAGATATAGAAAACAGCATATATAGCAATACATTCTGCAGCAGGTAACTCAGATATAGAAAACAGCATATATAGCAATACATTCTGCAGCAGGTAACTCAGATATAGAAAACAGCATCTATAGCAATACATTCTGCAGCAGGTAACTCAGATATAGAAAACAGCATATATAGCAATACATTCTGCAGCAGGTAACTCAGATATAGAAAACAGCATATATAGCAATACATTCTGCAGCAGGTAACTCAGATATAGAAAACAGCATATATAGCAATACATTCTGCAGCAGGTAACTCAGATATAGAAAACAGCATATATAGCAATACATTCTGCAGCAGGTAACTCAGATATAGAAAACAGCATATATAGCAATACATTCTGCAGCAGGTAACTCAGATATAGAAAACAGCATATATAGCAATACATTCTGCAGCAGGTAACTCAGATATAGAAAACAGCATATATAGCAATACATTCTGCAGAAGGTAACTCAGATATAGAAAACAGCATATATAGCAATACATTCTGCAGCAGGTAACTCAGATATAGAAAACAGCATATATAGCAATACATTCTGCAGAAGATAACTCAGATATAGAAAACAGCATATATAGCAATACATTCTGCAGCAGGTAACTCAGATATAGAAAACAACATATATAGCAATACATTCTGCAGAAGGTAACTCAGATATAGAAAACAGCATATATAGCAATACATTCTGCAGCAGGTAACTCAGATATAGAAAACAGCATATATAGCAATACATTCTGCAGAAGGTAACTCAGATATAGAAAACAGCATATATAGCAATACATTCTGCAGCAGGTAACTCAGATATAGAAAACAGCATATATAGCAATACATTCTGCAGCAGGTAACTCAGATATAGAAAACAGCATATATAGCAATACATTCTGCAGCAGGTAACTCAGATATAGAAAACAGCATATATAGCAATACATTCTGCAGCAGGTAACTCAGATATAGAAAACAGCATATATAGCAATACATTCTGCAGCAGGTAACTCAGATATAGAAAACAGCATATATAGCAATACATTCTGCAGCAGGTAACTCAGATATAGAAAACAGCATATATAGCAATACAGTCTGCAGCAGGTAACTCAGATATAGAAAACAGCATATATAGCAATACATTCTGCAGCAGGTAACTCAGATATAGAAAACAGCATATATAGCAATACATTCTGCAGCAGGTAACTCAGATATAGAAAACAGCATATATAGCAATACATTCTGCAGCAGGTAACTCAGATATAGAAAACAGCATATATAGCAATACATTCTGCAGAAGGTAACTCAGATATAGAAAACAGCATATATAGCAATACATTCTGCAGAAGGTAACTCAGATATAGAAAACAGCATATATAGCAATACATTCTGCAGCAGGTAACTCAGATATAGAAAACAGCATATATAGCAATACATTCTGCAGAAGATAACTCAGATATAGAAAACAGCATATATAGCAATACATTCTGCAGCAGGTAACTCAGATATAGAAAACAACATATATAGCAATACATTCTGCAGAAGGTAACTCAGATATAGAAAACAGCATATATAGCAATACATTCTGCAGCAGGTAACTCAGATATAGAAAACAGCATATATAGCAATACATTCTGCAGAAGGTAACTCAGATATAGAAAACAGCATATATAGCAATACATTCTGCAGCAGGTAACTCAGATATAGAAAACAGCATATATAGCAATACATTCTGCAGCAGGTAACTCAGATATAGAAAACAGCATATATAGCAATACATTCTGCAGCAGGTAACTCAGATAGAACATGTAATTTTAAGACACTTTTTAATTAACTTTGTTTCAGTATCCTTAGTTTAAAAGCATATGTACATACCCTCAGCAGTGGCAACACAATGCTAGGAGCTAGCTGGTGATTGGTGGTTACACACATTTGTCTTTTTTATCATTGGTTTACTAGATGTGTTCAGCTAGCTCCCAGTAGTGTATTGCTGCCCTGGAGCTGACTATCACTCTGTTTAACCTCGTGTTTTCCACTCACCAATGGAGCTGGAGTGAATCCTACAAAATTTGGAGCCTTGGCTCTTCTATATGCTAGGTTGAGGAGTAGCAGTGCACTCATGGGAGCTGACTGCTGATTGGTGGCTGCACTTATATGCCTCTTATAATTGACTCACCCAATGTGTTCAGCTAGCTCCCAGTAGTGTATTTGCTGCTCCTCAACAAATTATACCAAGACCAGGAAGCACATTAGATAATAGAAGTACATTGGAAAGTTATTTAAAATGGTATGTTCCTTTGACCCCAAACTCAGCACATATAAATAATAATAAAAACGAAGAGACATAACTGAGGTGTAAAAAGGCAGCAGCCCACATTTATTAACAAATTGATAAATTAGCATTAGCCATAAGCCAATAACTTTTTATTATTTTAGAGCTAGCCTCCACCATAACCTCACGTGCCTTCCACTGGCTCCAAACCAGGCATGCCCACAATTCATAAACTCTCCCCAACCCAGGGAGGTACCATTTATCCCTTGAATAATGCCAAAACCGAGGCCAGCACCCTGCCACACCACGACCTATGGACGTGCACCACCCAACTGGGCTAAGGCTTTTAACACCCCCTCTCTTAAATTAGAATGAAATAAAGTCCAACCTCATTAAAGGGACAGTAAACCTAAAATATAATGTTATATAATTCTGCACATAGTGCAGAATTATATAACATTATATTAGTGCTATCGTTATTAAACCTTATATTCCCTTTTAATTTTTTTAAAATATGCCAGTTTTTCAGACCCGCTCTCTGTACTCTGCTGAGCGGGTCTGTTTTTATTCCACAGCGCATCAGGCCAGCTCTATAGTCACAGCCCGGCCAGACCGCGCCATAACATTAAGTGCAGCTCGCTCCTGCTCTGTCTGACAGCAGGAGCGAGCTGCACTTAGTGTTATGGCTCGGTCGGGCCGGGCTGTGACTATACAGCTGGCCCGATGCCAGCTGTTTACTGAAACTTTAAGGTGAACACCATTTTTCAGGAAAAAACATGTCCCTGACTCACCCTCAAACTCTACGTACCGAATTTCGAATCCACATATATTTCTAACAAAACTTCCAATCACTCTGTTCACTTTCCGTCTGGAAACCTCCAACTTTTTGATATCTCAAGCCGACCTCCAAACCAGTCTCGTTTCAATTTCCAACCAAATAATTATCAACCATGGGAATAACTCCTTTAACCTTCCAATATCCCAACACATTTTTTCAACCAAATTCTTTTGGGACATAAATCCAAAATCATTCCCATCAGCGTGTATTATTAACAAATTTGGTGACCTAAACAATCGAGCCCTATCAATAACCTGCCCCACTACTTGGTCCCATCTTAAACCCCGTACCCGAACCATTTTACAATAACCTCAGTCACAGGGATCCTCAAATGAACTCCTGCCTCTTTAAGAGCTGCAGCTTTCCTGGTCCAATACATGTAAGAGTGGCCAACGATCCAACAATGGACTGCACCTGTTAAAATAGAAGAACAAACTATCATTTCAAATTAGGTCTAACATATAACTTAAAACATCCCGATTTCCACCTTCCAATATTCTTGACCACCTCATCACTTAACCCTAAATCATGCACCTCTGTTGCTACTCTAATCCTAAAAGAATGGAAACCAAACTCACTCTCATTCACTCCCAAAAATCTCAATGATCTTTTCAAAACTGCCTCAAATTGATATTTTGAAAGCGGAGAACTATCCTCATGATGTAAAAAAGGACCACCACTAAAGTCACCACACAATAAAATAAATTCTTCTACTGCTAAAACTGGGCAACATAAACTCCCAATTTTAAACAAACAAATCCATCTCCCAACCCCTTCTGGTCAGTCTTCGATTTTGACAACCATATAAGAACCTCCGACTGATTTAAAATAATATCACGCGCTTGAAGCCCACCTATATCCTTTTTATTTACCACAACCAATTCAGATATTCGAGATGCCCCAAAAAACTCCAACACAAATGCAACTTTGAATAAAACTTTCAAAGTGGGACACACAGATCTTTGAAAGAGAAGCAACTATTCTCTGAAGTAAAGAAAAAAACAAAGGCCTTCTCTTATCTGTAACTGTCCTATTCCTACACAAACCTTTTGAACCCATTCCAACCAAGAAAACTTTCGTTAAATCTTGCCAACCTAACAATTGAAAAAGGAAAGCCAAAGCTGCCAATCTCCTTTTTACCATAGACCTAGACAAACCATATTTCACCCACTCTTCCATCCACCTCAATAAACAATCCAGCCTATCATATTTAAGGCCAGACAAACTTTTCTCTCCAAGTCTGTCAAACCATTGAACCCAAACTGAAATATATGATTTCCATGTCCTTGGAGCTAAAGCTCCCCATACCAAACTCAAGAATTTAGCAAGCTCAGCTACCACAAATCTTCCGGACAAGGCGTCCCTTCCAGCTCTTCATCTGGAACCAATTTTCGGAAACAATCGCACTGCAGACGAGACAGAGGATCAGCAATCACATTAAAGGGACAGTATACACTCATTTTCATATAACTGCATGTAATAGACACTACTCTAAAGCATAAGATGCACAGATACTGATATAAAAATCCAGTATAAAACTGTTTAAAAACTTACTTAGAAGCTGTCAGTTTGGCTCTGTTGAAAAGGTAGCTGGAAAGCCCACTGCAAGTGGGAAATAAGACACTCCCCCCTCCCCCTTCTTTTGCATATGAAAAGACCCTTTACACAAACAGGAGCAAGCTGGAGAAGGTAGCTGACGGTATTCTCATAAAACTTTGGGGCTTGGTTAGGAGTCTGAAAATCAGAGCAATGTTATTTAAAAATAAGCAAAACTTTATGGGCTATATAAATAGATCATCTACAAAACATTTATGCAAAGAAAAAATTAGTGTATAATGTCCCTTTAACTTTGCTGGGCACATGTACTGCCCGAACGAAAATATTATTTCTCAAGCATTCAAGGACAAACACTCTCAGCAAACGAATCACAGGAACCGAATTGTCAGTTAAACGATTCAACGCCAAAACCACACCCATATTATCAGAGTGAAAGATGACTCCTATTGCACAAGATATCACTCCAAACTCTGACCGCTACCACCAATGGGAACAATTCCAAGAAAGCCAATCTCCTGCAGAAAACCCTCCCCACTGGAATCATACAACACTCAAAATTCAATTTTTCCAACTAAAGACTGTAATTCTCTCAAAGACAATATCTTTTTCTTTAATGCAAAAGAAACAGACCTTTTCAAATCCAATAGATTATCTTCGGGCAAGCTGCATTCCATAGCTAATGAATCAATATGGATACCCAAAAAAACTTAACTCAGTTTTGGGCCCCTAAGTTTTCTCTTCAGCTACAGGACTGCCAAATTATTCCGCCACTTCCATGAAACTTCTCAATACATTTCTGCAAACCTCAGAACCGAACGGTCCCACAAACAAAAAATCATCCAAATAATGGATAACAGAAAACTCCCCAAACCAAGATTTTACTACCCACTCAACAAAACTACTACATTTCTCAAAATATGAACATGAGATCGAGCATCCCATTGGCAAACCCAAATCCACAAAGTAAGATCCTTGAAAATGGCAACCCAAAATATGATGAGATGTAGGATGAACCGGCAATAATCTGAATGCTGTCTCAACATCCACTTTTGCCAAAAGAGCTCCATGCTCCGCCTTCCTAACTAAAGCTACCGCCTTTTCAAAAGACGCATACCTCACAGCTGTTAATTCAGGATCAATGCCATCATTCACAGAAGAACCCTTTGGAAAATACAGGTGGTGAATCATCCTAAATTGACCTGGAACCTTTTTTGGCACAACACCCAAAGGAGAGATGCGAAGATTAGGAAAAGGCGGAGTAGCAAATGGGCCAGCCATATGTCCCAAAGCCACTTCTTTTTCAAGTTTTGCTTTAACCACCTCCGGAAAATCCAAAGTAGATTTGAGATTACTAGAAATACCCGACTTGCCATGTTCAACAAATGTAATACGAAAACCTGAACTGAAACCCGTAAGAAGAAGCTCAGCATCTTCAGCATGACCCCTTCTTTTAGCGTATTGCTTTAACCAAGGGGCCATCTTTTCTATTTTCACTGGAGTCCGAGCACGCAGCAGAGGTCTGTCCTTTTCCACCAATCCACTGGTTCTTGAAAGAACGTTGTCCAGAGTGAGGACCTTCACAGAATGAACATTCGTGCTTATATTTGCACGATGATCCAAAGCGGCAGGAACTTTCATTAAATTGAAAGCACAAGCCTTTTTGAAAAGCAACTGCTGTTGCCCCAATTACTGAAACTCCTGTTGTTCCAATTCCAGTCCCACAAAAGGACTGATTCTACCTCAATGGTCATCATATCTCCACCATGCTAAACAGCCATATGTTCTATAGGCCCCCGTAATCTCATCAAAATAGCAAAACAAAGATGAGCACATTTCAGGATTTTTTCCCCCCAATCATGCTGGCCAGGATACAAAATCCACTTGACCAAGTAGCAAAAGTCTTTGGCAACTTACAATATCTTTTCTTTCTCTCATCTTCCTCCTTCTTACCTAGATCCCCTTTACTATCCTCTTTAATGTCCACAAATTGTTCAACAGGCAATAGAGAAAATATCTCAACAAATTCTCGTTTCCATATTTTCTCCTTTATTACCCTCTCCAAATGAATCCCTAATGGACCTACTGAGTACAAACATGGTCTACGCAATGCTTGTTCAGATACCTTAAGGCCCCCAACTGAAGATACTGCTGTTACCTCAGAAAGAGCCGTACTAACCACCTTCTCAGGCCCAACTGCTTCTGCAGCCAATCATGCCCCCGCTACTGAAGGACCCGATACTACTAGTATACTGCTAGCATGTACTAAACGATACTACTATGTACTAGACGCCCGACTAACAGATCCTTTACCCTCCAGCTTTGCTACCAGAGCTCTCAAATTTTGTAACACCTCACTTCCTATTGCAACCTCACTCGTACCAGACACATGAGGACAAGCAGACATCTCACTTGCAGGTCTCTGTGCTGTTCCAGGTCCCCTAGCATTCAATTCCCAGACATCAGTGCCACATTCGACAGATCTCCTAGTCAAATCCTCAGGTATTCTCCTCCTGTCTCTTCGGTCTTCAACCTCTCTCCTCCTTGCTGGTGAACCAAGACCACCATGTCTGCTATGGTAAGCCCTGGATTGTTCAAGTCTACCCCACACAGGTGACTCTGGTATGTCCCTTGTCCTGCATGATGACAAAGGCGAACGGGACCTATCTCTACGCCGTGACTCACTCCACCTGACTCTTCTTGACTGATCACGCCTCCTCTGGTCCAATGAATGCTCATGAGGTTGAG
Source organism: Bombina bombina (assembly GCF_027579735.1). NCBI lineage: Eukaryota > Metazoa > Chordata > Amphibia > Anura > Bombinatoridae > Bombina > Bombina bombina. Next base: position 190,508,078 of record NC_069508.1, on the reverse strand, counting down.
AGGAAGAAAGACCCCTAGCACTACTAACTGAGCTCCCATCCACCCTATTAACCCTATCTAACCTACTTCCCCCTTCTCTAACTCAACCCACAAATTGCCCCCCCTAGGCAACAAAGAGCGTAATAACTGCGTTAAGACAGCCAGATCCCCTACCTGGTCCGCCGTACTAGGTCCTGCTCGTGGCTCATCATCTGCTTCCTCTCCTCCAAAGTCACTATAGGTTTCATTCACCCAAAGTGAGTCAGCAATTAGGTCCAGATCTGTTAAAACCTCCTGTGCTGTCGACCTCCCAGCTGTAGGCTTGCCCTCAACCAATGACAATTCTAAGGGAGACAAAGCAGACACAAGCATATCAAAGTCCCTAACCTCACCCAATTCTATCCTTTTTTGCTGCTTGCTTCATACTACCCAATTGTTTAACTTCCACATTCTTAGTCTTACTCTTTCTCTTCCCAGAAACAACATTCTTACTAGCTGTATGACTTAACTGCAATACCTGACTCTCATTACCCTCTCAATCCCTAATTCTCACACCAACTCCCTCGTCTCCCTTTAATTCTCCACACTGAACCCCCAATGTGACCTCCTCCAACCGTTTTTCTCCAGCACTTAATGAACCAAAACTCAATCCCTGCATATGTTCCCCAGCTCCTGTCAGTAATTCTATATTATGGCTTAAGTTTGCCAAATGTGTATCTGCTCCCTCTGTGTCTAATTCTAGCTCCAGAAGATGTACTGGGGCCACTCAGCTATTTTTTGCTCCTGTCTGCTGTCAAATGGTGTTGCCTTCTCCTCACCGCCTCTAAAGACCTTCTACCTTTTCCTCTGCTCTCTGCCCTCCCGCTGCCACCTGCTGTGACGCCGTGTTCTCTCCTCGATGCGCTGCACAAGGGCTGCAAGACAGTCAATTCCCCCTCTCCTTCGGTCCTGATTGATACTGGCTGAAGGACTCAGGCTCTCAAGCGGTCGAGAACACCTCACAGGTCTTTGAAGTGCCTTACCATCTTCTTTCGCACTTTGCCCCGCCATCACCGCTCCAGATCCACTCTCCATATTGTCACACAGCTTTTGCTGTACCCAAGAAACTCCCTTAGTTTGTGCCAAATCTTGCACTAAACATAGAATCTCCGGCAACGCTGCCATGTCCGTTAGCTTGTTTTCCCGCTCTGAACTGACTGACATTTTTAAGCCCCGCCCCTCTTGCTAATACCTCTTGCTAATACCTCCTACAAAACAATTCAAGCACTACTGACTTCGATAGGGGTCAAAAAACCCTCCATTAATTTTATTCTTACGGGGTTGCATTGAATCATGAAAGAAAAATGTTGGGTTTCATATCCATTTTAACTTCTCAGAACAACTCAAATTTAATATAAGTGATTAATGTCCACAAAACTAGATACAAATAAGAACCTTTACTGAAAGTCCAAACGCACAACACATCTTTTTTGTTCTTAGACTGGAGGGACTCCAAAAGGATGATACGAAAATAAATCTAGAGTGGGGCCACATAGTGTATCACTAGTGGGACAAGGCCAGGAGACAATTGGGTCAATTACAATGCTTTATGTGACATCATCAGATATGCTTCTTGATGCACAGTATGATACCTTTTCCAGGTTATAGGGTTTAGATTTATGCTCAGAATTATTCTAGACCATAATATTTAACCTCGAAGCTAAATATCAAGAGTGCAGGGTCTACTAACGTTCTCAACTTATTTTTTATTTTACCTCTGCCTTTTCCTCCCCCAAAGTGCTGGACATGTATAAGTCGCAAGTCTTTGAATGGGGATTGCTGTTTTGATAACGCAGTTTTGCCGCCGCTCGTGGCAAGACCCACGCTACTGTGACCTGAATAACCCTTAACCCCCAATGACGGTAAGGCTATGTTGTGGTCATTAAGGGGTTACATTTAAGGCAGCAGACACCTTTGAGGTTTTAATAGGTGCATTAATAAATGGGTACCTAGTCTCAAGTGCACCCCATAGATCGAGACATGTGCACAACTTTGTTTTTCATAATGGAGAAACAAAACATAGAAATGAAAACATTTTGTATTCATTCGTTCATTTAGTTAAAGGTACATGAAACAATCATGATTCAGACAGAACATGCAATTTTAAACAAATTTCCAGTTTAAGTCTATAATCATATGCACTTTAATCTCTTGGTATCACTTATTGATTGAGCAGCAATGCACTACTGGGAGCTAGCTGAATACATTGTGCAATCCAATGACAAAGGGCATATATGAATATACAACATTTTTTTGAAAAACTGGTACTATGACTAGTGAGTTACTGAGGAAATGGATCTTATGAAAATCCGGTGCTACCCCACTATAGTAGAATCCATCAACCCTCCCACAGGCAGGAGAGACCCAAAGATAGTGGTTTATAGCACTCACCCTCAAAGTAATACAGTATTAGGCTAAAACATAACCTTTAATAAACACACACGATAAAAATGCAGGATTACCTGCTTATTCCTACCCCCCACCATAAATGAAAGTTGTTTCACACCTCCCTGTTTCCTGGCCGATAACAGGATACGTCGAGTTCAGGTGCCAGGGGTGTCACAACAAATTTAACGCATTTCGGACGTTAGACTAGCCTTTCTCAATGTTAAGTAAGAATTGACAAGCCGAAAATACAGGTATTACAGCCTTTAAATCATCTAACTAAATGTACTTAGCCAATCCCAGTGTGGGACGCCAATCCCAGTGTGGGGCCCTCCTACTTTTTAAAGTTGTCCGATGATAGGACATACTAAGGGTGGAGCTGAAATTGCTCATATAATAGGTTCGTAGTTAAGGTGTTAATGCAGCGTCATCACACACCCTTTCTCCTACTATAAGACAACTTTGAAAAGTGGGAGGGATGATAAAACGTCCTACACTAGGATTGGCTAAGTACATTTAGTTAGATGTTTAAAAGGCTGTAATACCTGCATTTACGGCTTGTCAATTCTTACTTAACATTGAGAAAGGCCAGTAACGGCCGAAATGCGTTTGTTTTAAAAGCAAAATTTGTTGTGACACCCCTGGCACCTGAACTCGGCATATCCTGTTATCGGCCAGGAAACTGGGGGGTGTGAAACAACTTTAATTTATGGTGGTGGGTAGGAATAAGCAGGTAATCCTGCATTTTTTATCGTGATTATTTATTAAAGGTTATGTTTTAGCCTAATAGTGTATTACGTTAAGGGTGAGTGCTATAAGCCACTATCTTTAGGGTCTCTCCTGCCTGTGGGAGGGTTGATGGAAAAGGCATATATGCACAGCAACCAATCAGCAACTTGTTCTTAGTAGCGTATTGCTGGAGAACAAAGCACATTTGATAATAGAAGTAAATTGGAAAGATGTTTAAATATGGATGATTTATCCGACTTACAAAAGAAAAACATTTGCGTTTTCTGTTCCTTTACTGAACAAATTTTGGATAAAATATTTCAAATTTATTTTTCATTTTGCAAATAAATGTCTACCTAGGACTGGCACTGCGTCAGTTCCAAACGTCCCCAGGAATAAAGAGTATGGTACTTCTACAAAGAACATAAGTAAACATAAGATAACAATGAACTATTTCTTACTATGCACCTCAGCCGCCACTCCAATTTGCACTGCCGTATCCTATCTGTTCACAAGGTACATGGCTGTCTTCACTTTTCTTCCCCATGATGATCAGACAACACCTAACATCTGCTTTCATGTCCTGAGCCAGTCTTTAATTGTTTGTTGCTTTCACACTTATTCAGCTGACATTGTTTTATGAGACACAAAATCTAACAAGTTGTGACATTCAGTGTCTGACGAGACGGGGCAGAAAGCTATTTTTTCTCACGGCACAGTCAATAAACAGATTGTTTTATACAATATTGTCTGGGCAGTCTACTCTAGGGTGACTGTTTTTTTCCTCAGATGATAAAATCTGTCGTCTGCTTAGATACACCTGTCGTCTGTACTGATCAGGTTTGCTTTTGAATTTATGAAAGTTTAAAGAAAGAAACTGAAATTATAACAAAAATAAATTGATGATTATCACATTAAGACCTAGTGTTTGCAAAGTCAGGAAAAAAGGTCTTTCAAACAATAAAATAACCAAGTGGAACATATAGGCCTAGATTACAGTGGAGTGCAAAACTATTAGTGCGATTGTGCTTGAGTTTAATCAAACATACTTCCCTTTTGTGCTCAAGTTATTTTTTATTGCTCAAGCGATATTCTTTTGCACGCTGACATTTGTGTGTCAGATAGTTCAGGTGCACTAAATCCCTCACATAAGAGACTTCTATAAATGAGTTAATAGTGATTCCTGCGCTATCCCTACAGCACACTTAAAAGGTTTGGCCACATTAACCCCTTAATGACCAAGGCATACTATACCTCACTGGTCGTTAAGGAATTGTCCTGTCATGAGCAGCAAGACTGTGCTATTAGACCCTCCCTCCAGCAGGTTTGCTAAAATAGGGAGACAGCGGTATTGAAAAGTCACCCCCCCATAGAAAGTATGTTGCTGGTTGTTAAGGAGTTAAGAACGCTCTACCTCGTTCTGTCAGACTTTCCCCTAATCTACCTTCTTTTAAACGCTCCCTGAAGATTTTTGTTCAGGGAAGTCTAACACCCAACTCAGTAACAAATTAATTCCACTTACCTAATATCTTCCCTCATCTTACTCTGTATTAGACATGTGCGTTTCGTTTCGGACAAATTTAGTTTTCGGACAAATTTTTGCCGATTCGGAGATTCGAATGCATCCGAATTTCCAAATCGGAAAATCCTCCAAAAAATTCAGAAAAATTAATAAATCATTTTCTGAATTTTCGGATCCATTATTCATATTCGGAATTCCCTGACATCGCCGACACTAACTAAATCACTAAATAAAACTATTAACCCCTAAATCGCAGTTTCCCGACATTGCGACAGTAACTAAATCACTAAATAAAACTATTAACCCCTAAACCACCATTCCCAAACATTGCAGACACAAACTAAACTTATTAACCCCTAAACCGCCGTTCCCAAACATCACCAACACAAACTAAACCTATTAACCCCTAAACCGCATTTCCCCCGACATCGCCAAAACTAACTAAATCACTAAATAAAGCTATTAACCCCTAAACCGCCGTTCCCCGACATTAACTAAACTTTTTAACCCCTAAACCGCAGTTCCCAAACATCACAGATACTAGTTAAACCTATTAACCTCTAAACTGCCATTCCCAAGCATCGCCAAAACTAACTAAATCTATTAACCCCTAAACCGCAGTTCCCAAACATCTCTGACACTAACTAAACCTATTAACACCTAAACCGCCGTCCCCCACATCGCAACAACCTAAATTAAACTATATTAACCCCTAACACCCCCTAACTTTAACATAATTAAATTAGACCTAAATTAAAGTTACAATTATTAACTATTTAAAAATAAATACAAACTTACCAGTGAAATAAAAATAAAACCTAAGCTAGCTATAATATAACTATTTACTAACTACCTAGGTAAAATAAATACTTACCTGTGAAACAAAAATAAAACCTAAGAATACACTAATAAAACCTTACATTACAAAAATAAAAAACCTAAAATTACAAAAATAAGAAACCTAACATTACCAAAAAAAAAAAAACAATTACAAAAAATAATTACACTAAAATTACAAAAAATAAAAAAAACTTCCATTACAAAAAATAGCAAACGAAATTATTCAAAATAATAAAAATTATTCCTATTCTGATACCCCATTTAAAAAAAAAACAAAAAAAACCCAAAATAAAAAAAACCCTAATCTTTAATAAACTACGAATAGCCGTTAAAAGGGCCTTTTTTGGGCATTGCCCTAAACTTAAATAGTTCTTTTTCTAAAACATTGCAACAAACACCCCCTAACATTACAACCCCCCAACCATTCAGGCATTCAGGTTTTTTCTGCCCAGCCCTAACCTAAAAAAAAAAACACCCCAAACCCCCCCAAAAAATTCTAACACTAACCCCAAAATTGGTACTCACAGTTGCTAAAGTCCGACGAACAATCTTCATCCCAGGCGGCTCCATCTTCATCCATCGCAGGGCCGGCATCTTCTTCATCCCTGCGGAGGCGGAGCGGTCGATGTGCGGAGGTGGAAGTCCAGGCGGAGGTCCATCGGTCCGACGTGGAGGTCCTCTTCATGCAAGGTAAAGTACCCGTTTTATATTGGGTGTACCGTTGCATTCCTATTGGCTGAAAAATTTAAATCAGCCAATAGGAATTAGAGCTGCTTAAATCCTAATGGCTGATTTGAACAGGTAATAGGATTTAAGCAGCTCTAATTCCTATTGGCTGATTTACATTTTTCAGCCAATAGGATTTAAGCAGCTCTAATTCCTATTGGCTGATTTAAATTTTTCAGCCAATAGGAATAGAACGGTACCCCCAATATGCGGCAGTGTGCGGCAGGCGATCGCATGAAGAGGACCTCCATGTCGGACCGATGACCCTCCACCTGGACCTCCGCCTTCTCGCATAGACCGCTCTGCCTCCGCAGGGATGAAGAAGATGCCGGTCCCGCGATGGATAAAGATGGAGCCGCCTGGATGAAGATTCTTCGCCGCTGGGATGAAGATCGTTCGTCGGACTCCAGCAACTGATTTTGGGGTTAGTGTTATTTTTTTTGTTTTTTTTGGGGTGTTTTTTTTTAGGTTAGGGCTGGGCAGTAAAAGAGCTGAATGCCCTTTTAAGGGCAATGGATTATTTTTTTTAGTTAGGTTTTTTTATTTTGTGGGTTTGGGGGCGTGGGGGTTTGTAATGTTAGGGGGGGTTTGTTGTAATGTTTTAGAAAAAGATCTGTTAAACTTTAGGGCAATGCCCTACAAAAGGCCCTTTTAAGGGCTATTCATAGTTTATTATAGATTAGGTTTTTTATTTTTTATTTTTAAACAGGGTATTAGAATAGGAATCATTTTTATTATTTTGGATAATTTCGTTTGTTATTTTTTGTAATGGGATTTTTTTTATTTTTGGGGTCGTTTTTTTTTTTGGAATAGGCATTTTTTATTTTTGATTGGCCGAAAAAAAGCAATGCCCATACAAATGTCCTTTTGGTGCAAAAGGGGTAAGTTTATTTCTATTGTGTGGGTTTGGGGGTGGGGGTTTGTAATGTTAGTGGGTGTTTGTTTTTATTTGTTTGCAAAAAAGCTGTTAACTTTAGGGCAATGCCCTTTTAAGGGCCCTTGGTAATTTATTATAGATTAGGTTTTTTTTATTTTAAAACGGGGTATTAGAATAGGAATAGTTTTTATTGTTTTGGATAATTTCGTTTGTTATTTTTTGTAATGGTAGTTTTTCTTCATAAATGGAAAGAGTCCACAGCTGCATTCATTACTTTTGGGAAATTAGAACCTGGCCACCAGGAGGAGGCAAAGACACCCCAGCCAAAGGCTTAAATTCTCCTCCCACTTCCCTCATTCCCCAGTCATTCTTTGCCTTTCGTCCCAGGAGGTTGGCGTAGAAGTGTCCAAATTTTTCGATAGTGTCTTATGGAGGGTAGTGCTCTTCAGCATGGGACTGGAGTTTTAAGTAGTTCTGTCAGCCTCTCAGTGAGAGCATGGGTGAAAGTTAGAGTCCAGAGATGCAGGGAGAGTCTTTCTGCGAAACCATCCCAACTCATATTAACAACTCAACAAGCAATCAGCGTTGATGAGTTTCGCTGCCTGCTTTTTTCTCTCAAGTCCATGGCAGAGGCTACGCTACTATCTGTCACACTTGAAGGGCCGTGTTCCTGTTCCACGGTGTAGATTCCGGTAAGATCGTTTCATTTTACTTTCATCAAGGATGTATTGTAATTTCAACTGTTTGTCCGAGAGGGGCTACAACCTTTTCGGGGATAACTTTAACATAGGGTCTCAGTGAGGCTCCTTTTTGTATCTAGGAATCAAGGGTTAATATCTCCTGAGGGAGATTATTGAACAGGGGGGCTTATAATCATGTTTGTTATGTGATTCTGTCTGATACTGTGTAGTGTTGCTTCGGCTCATGGCTATTTTGGAACATAACAGCATATGTCTAGTGACATGGCTTTTTTGGTCGGGCACGCTTTTGCATGGACTGCACGGTTTACTGTTTTCCTGAACGCATGGTGACGGAGAAATCTTGGTCCGCTGGTGTCTGGTTTTCTGGAGGCGGCAGTGTCCCAGTTATGGAGGATTCTTGGAGACACATGTCTCTGATTCAGACTCTACTTCTTGCGAAGAATATGAATTGGCCCGGGTGATATATGCCCATCAGTTATATTCCAAATGCCATTTTAGAGTGCTCTGTTCCTCGGGATCGGGGAAACGGGTACCCACTGAGCCATCTGTCTCTGGGGATTCTATTTCTCACAAGACGAGTTCCCTACCATCAACTCTTACTACGCATGCAGGTAACCCAAACGCTACTTATCCTTTATAGGGAGTGTGGCTTGTTCCCACTGGAGGTTATGACATGGTTCCGCATGGCCATATCTTTGGCACTTGCGCATCTGCACCTCCCGGGAGTGTGCTTATGATATTGTTCGTGTTTCGTTAACCGGGGCTCGTCAGGCGTGTGATCGCCTGGTCCAGTTCAGCGTTCCGGGGGAGCGACTGCCCCTGAGGCCTCAGGGGGTCAACCTTCGGGGCCAGTGTTTCCTTTTGTCTCGGCGGATTTTTATTTGGTTTAAAGCTCATGTTGTGGTGTGATGTTTCCTTCGGGAACTTTCCTCTCTGGAATTGATACTCATGATTTTGTGGTTGCTCTGTTTACAAAAGTCTGTATGGCTATTCTTTATAGGTTATGTGAAGGCGGCCACTCCAAACTCTCAGGTCGGCGTTATCCATGGCTCAAATTGATGACGTCATTGACGCCGCCGTAACTTCGGTTGATATGGGCAAGAAAAAGTACTCGCAGTGGCTGGGTGCTTGGCCTGAAAGGCAATGAATCAAGTAGCCATAAACAGCAATCAAAAAATAGGAAAGGCCGCACTAGCATTAAAATTAAAAAAAATCCTTTATTTTTTCATTGAGGCAAACAAGACGTGTAGACGTTCACTCCTTGTCACACACTTTGTTTGCCTCAATGAAAAAATAAAGGATTTTTTTGAATTTTAATGCTAGTGCGGCCTTTCCTATTTTTTGATTGACTATACTTTATCCCTTCTTAATCGGGGGAGACTCTATGTGGCCTTGACAGTGCTGGGGCCCTTGGTTTCAGGCTGGTCCTGACTGGGTACAAATTCTTCTGTCTTTGAGGCCTAGTTCAGACACGTGGCACCTTTTTATGTCCGGTTGGTCCGGTGAGGAAGCCTAGTGATCACAATATGATTTGTGTGATTGTCTTGTTTTACAAGCTTCAACTAGCATACTGAGAGGACTTGAGGGTCCGTGGTTGATTAGGGGCATAGGAGATTGGTTCAGTCCTCATTCGCCTTTCAATCTAGTGGGTCGGGACTCCGTTGAGATCTGCGGTGACATGCTCAGTCGTTTACAAATTTTTCGAGAATTAGAGTGTTCCTTCCCATTGTGGGTTGGAGGCTTGGAGGAGTTAGGTCCTTCCTACCGCCATTCTTACGGTTTTACCTTTCATGGTCTCCCTTTTAGGACTTGTTCCTTTTTAGAGGTTCTCTTCCTTTGGATCGAGACTTTCTGGACTTTGTCCGGTTTTTCTGATGGCTTTGGCCTCTTAATTAGGAAGTGAAGGCCGTGAGGCTCTGACTTTCTTCGGGAGTTAGTCATCTCCATATCAGGGGCGATAGGAGGTGTTGTCTCTTTTTCCAAGCTTTTTGCTTAGGTGATGTTTTTCTGCCTGGTTTCGGAATGTTTTTCATTCTTCTCCCTTGGGTGTAGTCCTCTGGAATGTTAATATGAAAGGATTATGAAGACTAGCCTTTCTTTCTACTCTCTTTCGGTGACTCTGGTCTCGTTTATATTTCCCTTAGTGTTGCCCTTGGGACCTTTGGGCTCTAGAGAAGTAGCGTGACTTTGTCACGGCCTAGTACCTTGTTGGGGGGTTTGATCTCCAGCTAAGGGTGTTCTCTTTCCTTTGGGCTGGGAATTACGAGTGAGTCCTGTACCCGTTCTCCGGGTTTCCTGGTTCTCATCCCCTGTGATGTCTGATTACTTCAGATTGGGTATCTTGTGTTCCCTGAGGGTGTTGTTCGTTCTAGGACGATTCTGGGTCCCGGGTCCGGAGTTCTTGTCTTGGATCCTTCTTGGATGTCTGTAGACTTATGATCTGGTGGACTGGTTCGGCACAACCCAGTTTTTTTCAGGGACCCTATGTTGCAACATAGGGACTAGCTCATTGGGCTTGCTAGCAGGTAGGCCAGAGTTCTCATCCACCTTCGGCTGCTTTAAGGCCTGACTTGTCCTTCGGACAGAGTGTGCTCCTCTATGGGGAGTTTTTTTCTCTGTTGGGTCAAGAGTGGTGTCTCAATGATTTTTCATTTGGTCCGTGTTTTGATCATACTATGGCTTCATGTCTGTGGACATGTACGCTGTTCTTATCTGTGCCCTTCCCTTTGGAGGGGATAGTTTATATTTCCTCCCTTTGTAGGGTCTTTGTCTTGCCCTGTGTGTAGAAGGTTGGATCAAGTGGCTTATTTCTGTAAGGGGCAGCATCTGCTGCTCTGTGGGCTTTGTTCCACCTGTTGGAAATTGATCTCTCTACATAGAGACTGTCTAAGAGAGTTGTGACAGGTCTTCCTACGGATCTTTTGCACTTTTTTCTGTTGCAGGTCCTAGGGGGTTCTCCTTGGGAGTGCCTTATTTTGGAGGAGCGGATTGGGTTGGCACCCGAGCTCTGTTAGGGTGGGTGAGTCCCCCTTTTTTCTTCCATTCCCTGGGGACTTGTGGTTGGGGTCTTTCTGTCCCCCTATCAGACATGTCTGTTGCTTGGACTGGTCTGGTGTTGGAGCAGGATTGGAGATCTGTTGCTCTGCAATTTCGTCCTCGGAGCATTCGAGGTACAGTAAGCCTTTTTGAGGTTTCTCCTTTCTCCACATTCAAGATTTGTGGGAAGGACTGGCGGCTCTTAGATAGCCTGCGACGTTATCTGCTGGTTAGTGGATACTTAGCAATCTGAAGGATCCTTTCTTCAGCTGCTTTCTACTTGCCCTGCAAGTATTTAAGTTTCAGAGTAATTTTTAGATGACTGCAGTGTGCAGTGTTTTTACTTCAGGTGTTGTTCGTCAGACCTATCTGAGCTTGCTGTACAAGGTTTTGTTATGAATATTTCGGTATTCTGAGATACCTTTTTGCGACATGGGGACCTTCGTTTTCAGTTGCTTTCTAGAGTGAGGTTGCACCGTGTTAGGGGAAGATCCTCTCTCTGTTTCAGACTCCCGACCTTATCCCGTGGTTTCTGTATTTCTGGGGTCTGGGCGTTGCCTCCCCTTGTTTCTGTGAGACTGGCTGGGTCTCTGTTAGCCTGACCCAGTTTCTCAGGTTTTAGCTCAGCATACTAATGCAGTGTGGCTACTCTGCACTGTAGCAAACCAAGGGTTGCTAGTTCGATCCCCGGCAACGTCTACTCAGACTTTTCGCCTTTCGTGGTTGATAAAATGAGCGGCGCCTTGAGTCCCTTAAGAGGGATTAATCGCGCTTTACAAGTACAATCATGTTTTCTCCGTGCCTTTTCTTCTTTGTCAAAGAATATGGTAGTTTGTTCCCTTTCATTAGTAAGGGGTGTGTTGTTTGGAGACCGACTGCTGGGGACGGTGTCTCTTGAAGGCTGTTGACTCAGTCGAGCCTAGTTCCTGTGGTCTCTAGCAAGGCTGTGGACTATCTGCGGGTCAGTGTCCTTGGGCCTTTTCCTTTTTTTCAAAGTTGTTCTCGGCTTCGGACGGAGCGGGATTTTGTTGGGTAGGGGTTTTTAGGCCTGGTGCCCTCAGAATGGGCCGCCTTTTGTACCCTCACGTTTTTTAGTTCAGTGTCCTCTATAGCTTGGGTATTGTTTTCTCAAAAGTAATGAATGCAGCTGTGGACTCTTTCCATCTGAAGAAAAGAAAATTATCAGGTAAGCATAATTTAAGTTTTTTTTATTTTTTGTAATTTTAGTGTGTATTATTTTTTGTAATAGTAGTTATAATTTTTTAGTAATCTTAGGTTTTTTACAAAAAATAATAAACACAAAAATTACAAAAAATAAAAAAAAATTAAATTATGCTTACCTGATCATTTTCTTTTCTTCAGATGGAAAGAGTCCACAGCTCCCCGCTGATATTTTTTCTGTGGGCCCTGATATTTCTTCTACTGTTCCTTATTCCTCGGCAGAATGACTGGGGGATGAGGGAAGTAGGAGGAGTATTTAAGCCTTTGGCTGGGGTATATTTGCCTCCTCCTGGTGGCCAGGTTCTAATTTCCCAAAAGTAATGAATGCAGTTGTGGACTCTTTCCATCTGAAAAAAAAGAAAATTATCAGGTAAGCATAATTTAAGTTTTTTTTTATTTTTTGTAATTTTAGTTATAATTTTTTAGTAATGTTAGGTTTTTTATTTTTAGTAATGTTAGGTTTTATTAATGTACGCTTAGGTTTTATTTTTATGTAAGTTTGTATTTATTTTAACTAGGTAGTTAGTAAATAATTATATTGTAGCTAGCTTAGGTTTTATTTCACAGGTAAGTTTGTATTTATTTTTAAATTGTTAGTTAATAATTGTAACTTTTAATTTAGGTCTATTTTAATTATGCTAAAGTTAGGTTGTGTTAGGCTTAGGGGTTAATATAGTTTAATTTAGGTTGTTGGGATGTGGGGGGCGGCGGTTTAGGGGTTAAGAGGTTTAGTTAGTGTCAGCTATGTTTAGGAACGGCGGTTTAGGGGTTAATAGGTTTATTTAGTTTCAGCAATGTTGAGGGAACTGCGGTTTAGGGGTTAATAGGTTTAGTTAGTGTCGGCGATGTCGGGAGGTGTGGTTTAGGGGTTAATAGGTTTAGGTAGTGTTGGCGATGTGGGGGGACGGGGGTTTAGGGGTTAATAGCTTTATTTAGTGTCGGTGATGTGGGAGGCGGCCACGGCAGTTTTAGAAAATTTTGCTTCGGCAATTGCCGGCAAATTAGTTATATTAAATTAAATCGTTTTTTCGGATCCTTTTGTTTTTTAAGATCCATTCTTTATTCATATGCATTATTTTATTCTAAACTTCATTATAGAATAATGCATATGAATAAAGAATAGATCCGAAAAAACAAACAAATCCGAAAAAACGATTAACTTAACTAATTTGCCGAAACAATTTTTTTTTATAACTTAACTAAACTAATTTGCCAAAACAAAATTATTTATTTAACAAATCAAACGAAACTAAACAAATTTTTTAGCGGCGCACATGTCTACTTTGTATTAACATCATTCTCACCCTTGCAGTCACCACCTTCTGTTTCTCATACTCCTACACTTTCCAGATAGCGAGTTACCATAGGAATAGGGCTCTCAATTCCTCCTGTACTTGTTTATCAAATTTTGTCTCGTCTCACACAGGTATTGTCTCATTGTTTTACTTATCTCAATCGTACCCATGGACAGCGCTGCACAATATGTTGTCATTTTATAAATAACGTATAATAATAACTAATAATAAAAAGGATAATGCAGATTGTGTTATCAATTGTTCTACTAGATCAGGCAGTTAGATCTGGTTGCTGTCAGTGCTGTAACAGTAACCTACTTCATTACTAGTGGCATATAGCCTTTTGTAATTCTTCTTACTCCTAATGCAGCTCTCCCTAATCTGTCATTATAAAGGTGCCTGTAGCTCATGTGGCTGAGAGGAGATCCCTGCAGTTCGGGTACCTGTAGTTATCCTTTCATTTCTCACAACCACATCACCCATCTCACATAAATTCATTTTGTATGTATGACTCTAATACATGTCTATTTGCTCATTAGGTGGGGAAATGCTGTATCATGGAAAATCTCTTAGCTGTTAATTAGATTGAAAATCACTTTAATGTGAACCTTTTGTAGAGCATGTATTTGTATAATGTCAGATTTATTTCTTTAGACATCCTAGACATAATTTGTGTATATATTTCTAAAAAGTGTTTGTATATTACACAAATTCACTGTTTATCTTCATTAGCTGACACATTTGGGTTTAGTGCCAGATTATTTTTTTTATCTGCCTTATGATTAAATCAATATGCAAAAAGGAATTTTCATGCCAAAAAAGCTACATTTTGGAATATCTTTGGCAGACCCCAAAATGCGTAAAATAAGAGTAGCTAAAACAAAACAAAGAAAGAATAAATAAAATAAATGTTAGAAGTGTTCATATGTATGCAGAAAGTTGAACAAAAATATGCCTACATGCCACGCCCTCTAAAACACACCCCTTCAAAAAGTTTCCTGGAAATGGCTTGGGCAAATGGTGTCAACTCTAATTAGGTTATCATCAATGTAAGATTATCAATCAGAAAAATAACATTATGCTAGTTGTTTGTTTCTGTGAGTGCACTTCTCTCTGTATGTATTAAGTTTCCATAAGGGAAAAGGGGGCAACGAGACGTGGACTCCTTGCTCAGTGTGCTTAGAGGAATATGGCTACACCTCACTGACGAGGCCCAATGAAGACCGAAACGATCGTCTGGGGTTGCTGTGTTCCTTGTTCAGAGAGGAATTGAATGGTATTTCAGCGGCGGTTTCCGGTTAGGGGGCGGAGCGCAACAGCTACACGCTCCATGTCGGCGTGGTGGTTCGACCGAGAAAAAGAACTTGCTCCCTCTCTTTGCCTCATAGCCCCTACTTGCCAGGGGTTCAGTGGGCTGTAGCGTGGCCAAGTGTCAGCGAGAGGAGGAAACCAGATTGGCTAAAATAGCTTAGCGGGGGAACCGCTCAATAAACATTTTTTCCACTTATCTCAAGAAACTTGGAGGTATAACTGCCTAAATTACCCGCTGATCTGCAACCTACCTTGACAAGCTTACTACGGAGGTGTAGCAACACTAATGGTTACTCACGGAAGATTTCCTGTCCAGACCTGGAAGCGGCATTGAAGGGTGTATCCTGGCACACAGCAGCTTCAGAGAGCTACGTGCAGCGTTCCGGCTACGCTGTGGTGGGAGGTGCTGTCGGCACGCGGAGTGATCCGAGCGTCGTGTTCCTCTCCTACAGCAGTGAGGATCGGTGGTGCAGTATTGCCCTGAGGATTGGAGGATTGGGGGACAGGAGGACCGTTGGTAGTTCTCCCTTTTGGACCCTAAGAAGCTGGTGCAGTAAAGTGGCAGCAGAATCCGGAAAGGAACGGTAATCTAACAACCGGAGAAGCTGTGGACACCTGCCGCTTCCCTAGAGACTGCAAGTATACAGAGTATCACTTGAAGGGTTTATAATACTGACTGTCTTGGTGTTTGCTATATCTGCCGTAGCTATTGCTATCCGTTTCTTCATTGTTAAGGTTACAGCTAAGGGCTGCTGCAGAGCTAAACGTTTTTTTTTCTAGCTGAGGCCTTATAACTCCTGGGAGCCTAGAATCTGTCTGTTCATGTTCTAAAGGTCCAAGGCTACTGGGAACAAAATGATATAATAGACCTTTCTAAAACCTTGGGCTATAAAATTGCGTTGGAGCATATGTTATTATTCCATAAGATGCCTAGCAAGTAATTTTCTGCCAAACCACAAACTATTCTAAGGGCACTCGTGTTGGAGATAAAGAAATCTAAGGAGAAAACCCCAGAGGAACTGTCTCCATTGAAGAAATTGAAAGGGCTTTTAGTCCCTTCCAAATGTTGTCTTTTCTTTATGCTAATAGTATCTAATGATTCTTGGATGTTATATGGGCTAAATAGTAGGCCAATATGTGTTTAAAATTTATAGGCTATTAGAGCAAGCCCAGGTATTGCTAGAGTATACCCAGTTCTAAGCAATAGTCTGCTGAAATTATTGTCAAACTGTTTCACTGGAGTCTTATTTGTCTATGTTTTTCAGTCAGAATTGTAATCTATGCTACAGGCTGAAGTTTAGATTAGTCCTGGATCCTGACTTATCCTCATAGCACTTGTATATATATATATCACTTGACAGAGTCACTGTCTTAACTTTATACAGATTAGTTTAAATTGCACAATCACTATTTATCTAAAATTCCACAATCACAAGTAGAAGGAGAATATTTGAAGGGGCCTATACGGTCCATGATATATATTGGCTGCTGGATATCTCTTCTCTCCTTCTTTATTGTTTTTTTTTTTTTTTTTTTTTTTTTTGTTTGTTTGTTTAACACTTTTTTGCCGGTCCTAGAGTATAGTTAGGGCATTGGCCTGTTTTGTTCTTTTTTTTTTTTTTTTTTTATTACTCTCACTTTTATATTATTGTTTTGTCACTGCACTGTATGGATAAGTTTGTATCCCAGGTTAAAACCAGTTCCCCAAAGATGCCAGTAAAGTCCAAGGACAAAAAAGCTAAAATGGCTGACACTAGTACTGATATAGTAATGGATACTAATCCATCTGCCATTGATACACAGGCCCTTGTTGGTCAACTCACAGCCCTGTTTTCTCCTCAGTTTGAGCTAATAAAAAAGGAGCTAGGGTCTATATCATCTGAAATAGGGGTTCTTTCTTTAGAAGTCAAACAATTTTCTTCTAGGATGATAGAGGCAGAGAATAGGATCTCCACACTGGAAGATCAGGTTAACAGTCAGGAGATTTTTGTCCACAGTCAGGAGGCCAAGATTAATGCTATGCAATTGCGTCTGGAGGATCTTGAAGATCGCTCCAGACGCAATAACATTAGAATCATCAGCTTACCAGAATCATCAGAATTTGAGGATATAGCTAAGTTCGCATCATTCACATTACCACAGGCTCTTGGTATACCAACCCATTCTCTGCCACTCACAATCGAAAGGGCGCACAGAGTTGGCCCCAAGAGAGTTGCAGAGACGGGGACTACTAGACCAAGGATGACAATATGTAAATTTTTGAAATTTCAGGACAAAATTGAAATATTAAGATGCTTTAAAAATTCTGGCCCTTTGACTTTTGGCAATAGTAGGATCCTCCTGTTTCAGGATTTTTCCTCAGAAACCTCCTCCAGGAGGAAAGGTATGGCACCATACTGCACCCAGTTAATAAACAGAGGCCTTAATGCGCGATTATTATACCCAGCTAGAATTGTAGTACAAGACGGAGGTGTAAGACACACTTTTAATCAAATTGAGGAAGTTAAAAATTTTATTAAGATGCATAAAGGTAGTTAGGACCAAATATCTATCTTTCTAGATAATCTCCCCAGTTAGATTTGTTAAGCATAGAAGCTATTTCTGTGTTTGCATTGTTGTGATGAAGGTATTCCAAGTGGAAAGGTTTAAGTTTTATTTGATATTCTGGTTACCCCATTCTTCCCTTTTTTCCCCCCTTTTTTTTTTTTTTTTTCTCCCCCGGTTTTTATTAGCAAGGCAATATGAAGGGGAATAAGGGAATTAAGGAAAGGGCACATTAGTGGAAGGTTTTAAGACTTTATCTTGGAACGTGGGGGGGATTTCTTCGCCGATTAAGCGTAAATTAATTATTAAGATTCTCACTAAGCATAAACCAGATTTGGTTTTCTTACAGGAAACACACCTAAATGAACAGGAAGCTGCTAAGCTTAAAGTTAAATGGGTAGGAGAGGTAATCTCTTTGTCGGGTTCTACGAAGAAAGCAGGAGTAGCTATACTAATTCATAAGAATCTTGATTATAAGATTATCAAAACTGATATCGACCCAGCAGCCAGATTTATTCTACTTCAAATTAGTATTAAGAATATCAAATTTACATTCTGTAACATTTATGCTCCCAACAGATTTTCTCCTGAATTCTGGGAAAATATTAAAAGCAAAATATATCCGTTTAAAGCTGAGAATATGGTGCTCTGTGGAGATTTTAATATGACGCTACAACCTGCACTAGATAGATTTTCAAAAAAGAATATGCTAATATATAAGAAAGATGCCAAGTTTTTTAAAATTTTTTGCTATAAATTAAATTTGGTAGATATCTGGCGCACGCAAAATCCAGATACCCAGGAATTCACGTGTGAGTCCAAAGCCCACAGAACATTTTCAAGAATCGATCTGTTTTTAGTTTCGGAAGTTCTATCTATTTGGAAGTTGCAAGCAGAAATCTGTCCGATTCTGGTTTCGGACCATGCAATTATTTCTTTATCTTTTCCCCCATCGGGAAAAACTAACCCCGGTAACTGTGTTTTTGTCTTCCCCAGACATCTATATACAAATTCCAGGTTTTTCTCTTGGATTAGACAAAAATGGCTTGACTTTAGTAGGTTTAATGCTGCTTATAGAAATAAGGTAGAAATTTTTTGGGAAACATTGAAGGCGGTCTTACGGGGGGAGATTCCTGCTTATCTGAAAAAACGAGATAAGACCATTAATATGAGGGAGCGCCAATTATCTAACAGGGTTAAGAATACGTATAATGATCTACAGCTGGAGCCCTCGTCGGCTAATTGGGATAGATATTTAGAAAGCAGGAAGGAAAGGGACGTTTTTATAAAACAAAGATCACAGGAAGAAGAATTGAGAATTAATAGACACTACAGAGGGTTTAATGGGAGCTCTGCTAAATATCTTGCGAGACTAACCAGAAGTAGGAAAAGAAGAAATTTCATAGCAGCTATCAAATATAGGGATGTAAGGTATACGGACAGTCAGGATATTGGTCAGGCATTTTTTAATTATTACCAAAAACTATATGCCTCGGTTAGCATAAATCGCTCTATCCAAGATTAATTTTGGTCTAAGATCAAAACCCCAAAGATTCTCTCGGAGGAATTGGTTTTATTGAATGACCCTATAACATCTATAGAGATTAGCAAGGCAATTGACCAGTTGAAATTGAATAAAGCAGCAGGACCGGACGGGTTTCCGGCTGAATTTTATAAATGTCTGAAAGAAGAACTCTTGGATATATTAGAAGACCTATTTAACTCTTATTATACTTTGGACAATCCTATTTCAGCCTATTTTTCATCAGCTAATATTTCCCTCATTCTTAAGAAAGGTAAAGACCAGGAAGATCCAGTTTCCTATAGACCAATTTCGGTATTAAATACCGACTACAAGATATTAACAGTTATTTTAGCGGCTAGACTATCTCGCTGTCTACAGGATCTTATACACCCAGATCAGTCGGGGTTTATGACTTCTAGAAATCCTATAAAAAATTTTCGTAAGCTCATTACCTTTTTAGATTATGCTTGGAACAGCAGTCAGGTTGATGCAGGGCGGGGGATTCCGGATAGGGCCGTGCTTACACTAGATGCAGTCAAAGCATTTGACTCCATTATATGGGAACATCTATTCAGATCGCTTGACGAGTTCGGGTTCAAGGGAAATTTTGTTCATTTTATCAAGAGGATCTATGCCAAGCCTATTTCATATTTATTGATAAATGGAGCTTGCTCCCCTCCTATTGTTTTGCAACAGGGTACTAGACAGGGTTGTCCGCTATCACCATCTTTGTTTAATATCGCCCTTGAACCTCTTGCAATTAGATTAAGGCACGGTCTATCCGGCGTCCCTCTGGGGTCCCAAAGCCTTAAGCTTCTGTTATATGCTGATGACATTTTAGTTTTCCTGCAGGATGTTTATCAATCTTTTCCAGCATTATTGCTATTGCTTCAAGAGATTAGTTCCTTTTCAGGATACAAAGTCAATTTGGAAAAAAGTGAACTTATGTTTGTAGGGAAAGCTACTGCTGCGAAGGCTGAACTTCCATTTAAAACGGTCGATGCCATTAAATATTTAGGGTTAATATTACATAGGAATCCTAAGTTGTGGTATTCGGCAAATTATATGCCCTTGTTGCAAAAGATCAAACATGACCTACGATTATGGGCTTCATTTCCTCTAGCCATTACTGCTAGGGTGAATTTAATTAAAACTATTGTTTTTCCTCGCCTTCTCTATCCTTTACAAAATCTACCAGTTTTATACCGAATAAAGATATTAAGAAATTAAATGGATATATTTCTAAATTCCTATGGAAAGATAAAAAACCACGTATTGCGCTGAAAAGGCTGATGCAGAAGTCCTCCTCGGGGGGGCTATCTGTGCCTGATATCAAGCTTTATAATATAGCCACCCTAGCTAAATTTGCACTTGACTGGGTAGCGGATTCGAATAGCGTCACATCAGTGGAGGAGGAGACGTTTTATATACAACCTTTTGCTTTAAAAGCTATCCTTCATTGTAAGTTGCGACAGTTGCCAACCAATGTGTTCTCTCTTATATCGTTTAAGAACATAGTCGTGGCTTGGCACAAGTTCTGTATTATATTAGGCATAGATCCCTCTTTCTCAGAATTCTTACCAATTAGGGGTAACCCACAATTTACTCCTGGAATCTCCCAGAAAGTTTTTAAATTGTGGTCTGAAAAAGGTTTAGATATGGTAAACCAGCTTTTAGATGGCAATTATCTAGTGCTTGATGTCGAATCTTTTTTTCGTTTGTATGATCTTCCTAGGTCTAATTTGTTTGCATTTTTTCAGATCCGACATTTTATTTCAGCTCAAGGTTGGATCTTTCCTCCCTCAGTTGCATGGTCCGAAGTCAGAATCATTATTCAGAAGTTTACTAGAAGAGATACTTCAATCTCACTAATTTATGACATCATGCTTTCTAAACAAAGTCAAGGTTATGTAAATAGAATGTGTAATTTCTGGTCCCATTTGGGAATGGAAATAGACCAGGAGACAATTGAAAAGAGTTTTTCTATCTTAAAGAAATGTAAGGTTTCTGTGGGCTGGAAAGAATCTCACATTAAGCTGATAAATAATTTCTATCTGTATCCGCAGAAAGTTGCTAAATTCTATCCTATAAGATCAAGTAGTTGCCCCAAATGTGCGCACATGAGTGCAGATCTCATGCACATGTTCTGGTTCTGCCCCAAAATTAACCAACTTTGGTCAAAAATTACTTATTGGTTTAATCTAAATCTTAAAACTTCTGTGTCTTTAAAACCACAAGATATTGTATTTTTAATTCCAGTGTTAGACTCCAGAGATTGTCAGTGGATATATGTTGTTAATATAATTATCCTGGCTGTCAGATATCTTATTTTAAAATATTGGATTTCTGGCAGAACTCCAGGGTTTAGTCAAGTAATCAAGACTATACAAGAACAGATAGTTTTTGAATCCTATCATATGAAAGATGCGTCAGAGAGGAGAGTTGGAAAATTTCTTTCAACATGGTTACCTGTGATTAAGTCTTGTTCCCTTCCCCTACAAAAACAGATCCTCTCCCCCTTCCTCCTATCTGTCAGCTTTGCTGAATTGGTCCTAATGGGCTCTTTCCCCTCATCATGGATTAATAATAGACATGATAACAGTTATTAAACCGGGGTTTACTTAATTTATTTTTTTATTTATTTTTTTTTTATTTTTTTTGTAAGTTGCGACAGTTGCCAACTAATGTGTTCTCTCTTATATCGTTTAAGAACATAGTCGTGGCTTGGCACAAGTTCTGTATTATATTTTTTTTTTTCTTTCTTATCCTCCCTTATTCTTTTTTTTTTTTCCCCTTTGTTTCACGTCGTAGTACGTGTCTGGATAAAAAAAAAAAAAATAGTACACCTTGGCGTTTAATTCTTGGTCTAAATACATGAATAGTCTTATACCAATTCAGGTCGTGACTCGACTGAGTATTTTATTTTTCTTGCTGTTGCTTTCTTGAATGTATTGTATAAAGACTATGATGTTTTGTATTTTCTTGGTGTCAATTAAATAAATATTTAAAAAAAAAAAAAAAAAAAAAAAGAATGGTATTTCAGCGCTGGACTGACCGTTATAGGCGGGATCAGACTGTTATACTACAGGAAAGTTCTACTCTGTGAAAAGCATTACTGGGCTAAAAAGAAGCTGCTCCCAGGTGGTAAATCGCCATAGATATATACATGGTAGGAAACTGCTTCCACCTACTGTTCTTGCCAATGTAAAACTGCTGTCATATTTTGCACAAGTCACGTGCACGCTCCTACACCTTCCTAACTGCTATTCAACAAAGGATACCAAGAAAACACATTTGATAATATAAGTATTATTTTTTAAATTTGTTTTACACTCTCTGATCATGAAATAAATTTTTGAGGTTTTATGTCCCTTTAAATAAATTTGTAAATGTTGTCAGTATAATCAGGTGATCGTTGGGGTAACAAAAATATTTGCCCTCATTAATATAACTTACAATAGTTTTTAAAAATACTCAGCAAAACAAGCTCAAAGCTTAGCACAGGGGCGTGAAAAAGGCTTAGCAGTGAAGGGGTTATATTTTCTTTATTACTGCCCCATACCAAATATCCTGTTCAAATAGTTTTGAAGGGCATATTTGTTGCATTACAGTCTTTAATTGAATTTAAAAATGTGAAGAAACGTGATTAGGATGGAAGTTGTATTTATGGAGCATTTAAAAAAAATGTAAATTAAATAAAGGTTTTAACTGCTCAGTAAATTAATTACAATAATTTCATTTACAGGTTTAGGCAAACATAAACACAGCTACCTTGGGGAAATTACTGACTTTCAAAATGTGTTTTGACACTGTAAATTACCATTTACTGCTCATCAGTTTTATTTCTCTGCCACAATGTTTTTCATTATAGGATATACTGATAAATCTAAATATAGCTAAACAGTATATAGCAAATACTAGCTCCTTATAGACCACCCGGTGAGATGAAACATTGTGCATGATGGGTGATTCAGGGAGTGTAACGGAGATGAAATTACAGACAGGTAATGTGTGAGACCTCTGTATTCCTGAGTTAGTTATTAAAGGTGCTTTGTGACATGTGACATACAGAGCATCTCCGCAGGTTGCAGAGTTACTATGGTTACTGTCTGAGGGAAGAGGATGAAGGAACAGGACGGGCCTTTCTTAGCATTACCTTAAATTATATATTTATTTCTCTTCTACATATGTACATAAATATATATATATTCGCACAAGCACGCACGCACATGTACACCCACATAAAAATACAGGGTTATTAGCGTACACCCACACATCAATATAAAAAAAATATTTCACAGTTGTTTGCATAAAATCCCCTATTCTTTCAGAATAAAACAGCGAATTTAGGACACCATTTATATAGCAGCTAACACAGCTGCTTCCTAAGCTCTCCGCCACTTCAGATACAAACCTAACACGTTGGTGGCCACATACATGCCTCTTGTCAGGAGATGCTTTTATATGTTTATGCACTTTTCATTTGTCCGGATGATTGACAAGCCATAATCTCACATTATTGGTTGTTTATGAGCAGGGGGCAGGCTTTACCGTCAACTGTTTGTGCAGTCTTAAAGGGACAGTAAAGTCATAATTTGACATTCACGGTTTAGATAGAACATACAATTTTAAACAACTTTTCAATTTACTTCTATTATTTAATTTGCTTCCTTTTCTTGTTATCCTTTGCTGAACAGCTTATCTAGGTATATATATACTGGTTGTCATTGGCTCACCCATGTGTTTAGTTAGAAACCAGTGCTGCATTGCTGCTCCTTTAACAAGTGATACCAAAAGAATGAAACAAATTTGATAATAGAATTAAACTGGAAAATTGTATGTTCTACCTAAATCATGAAAGATAATTTTAGGTTTCATGTCCTTTTAAGTTCAGACAGGAGGTATGTGTGCGTAGCCACCCATCATCAGCGAGTTCCCACTAGTGCATTGCTGCTCCTACTATCTAGAGTCTATCTAGGTATGCTTTTCAACAAAACGGGTGATTGGTGGCCACATACATGCCTCTTGTCAGGAGATGCTTTTATATGTTTATGCACTTTTCAGGGGCTATGATAGTAATGCAATAATAATATGCTCTTGCACATTAGAGGATTTTCTTTTTGAACTATTATGTTCCTTTAATTGCTAATATATATTCTGCATATATAAACATATAGGGCTACATTACAAGTGGAGCGTTTATTTATCGCATCCCTGTAAACGAGCAAATTCGCAGGGTGTTAGAAAAAAAACGGCACTGAAAAGTGCCTTTACATAGCAGTCTATGGGAAATATGTGTTCCCTGTAAATATATATGTATATGCTTATATACATATATATTTATGTGTTATTACGTGTATATGCTTATATACATATATATTTATGTGTTAATATGTGTATATGCTTATATACATATATATTTATGTGTTAATATGTGTATATGCTTATATACATATATATTTATGTGTTAATATGTGTATATGCTTATATACATATATATTTATGTGTTAATATGTGTATATGCTTATATACATATATATTTATGTGTTAATATGTGTATATGCTTATATACATATATATTTATGTGTTAATATGTGTAAATGCTTATATACATATATATTTATGTGTATATGCTTATATACATATATATTTATGTGTTAATATGCGTATATGCTTATATACATATATATTTATGTGTTAATATCTGTATATGCTTATATACATATATATTTATGTGTTAATATGTGTATATGCTTATATACATATATATTTATATGTTAATATGTGTATATACATACAGTATATATTTATATGTTAATATGTGTATATGCTTATATATATATATATATATATATATATGTGTGTTAATATGTGTATATGCTTATATACATATATATTTATGTGTTAATATGTGTATATACATATATATTTATGTTACTATGTGTATATACATATATATTTATGTGTTACTATGTGTATATACATATATATTTATGTGTTAATATGTGTATATAAGCATATATATATTTATGTGTTAATATGTGTATATGCTTATATACATATATATTTATGTGTTAATATGTGTATATGCTTATATACATATATATTTGTGTTAATATCTGTATATACACATATTAACACATACATATATATGTATATATTCATATACATATATATTTACAAACTGCTGCCCATCGCTGTGTGACTTACCCCCTTCGCTGCGCTAGTTCTCATGCCGTGTCTCGTGAACGCAAGGCTTCCGTGCATTGCACCTAACTTGTATTATCAGCGCACATTTGTGTGCATTGGTATTACTAAGTGGGGCACATATATCGATTTCACAGAAGCAATATTTTGTGCTCTACTTATAATCTGGCCCATAATGTCCTTTTAAAGTACTTGTTTCTTTTTGCAAGCAGAAAAAGGAGGCCTCACACGGGGATGGAGGGGTTTTGCTGCATTGAACTCTGCAACCACTTTATGTGATTTTAAAAGGATATAAACAGTTTGTTTCATTATTGTAATAAAAAGGCACTAAGGAGCGGGTTATACTTAAACCCAGATTTTTTTTTTTCAAACTTTTATAAAGAAGTTTCATACAAAACGATAATACCAAGAGCACAGTTAGGCCTCGATTTACCAAGCCATGGTGACATGGCGTACATATGCACCCCTGTCTGCCCCAGCTCGCCTCTGGCAGGCAGAAAACCTCTTGGTGTATTCAGCATTTGCACTCGCGTGTAACAACGCCCCCTGCCGTGCCTGCGCACAGCCAATCATGCGCGGGCAGGAGCTTTCAATCTCCTTGGTCAGACGACACAGAGAAGATTGAAATTCTCCTAAGAGGTGGAGAAGAGGCTAAAAAGTAGCGGTCTGATGTCCGCTGCTTGATAAATACTGACTGCAGGTTCTCTTGTGTCTGATGACTGCTGCTTGATAAATACTGACTGCAGGTTCTCTTGTGTCTGAGGACCGCTGCTTGATAAATACTGACTGCAGGTTCTCTTGTGTCTGATGACCGCTGCTTGATAAATACTGACTGCAGGTTCTCTTGTGTCTGAGGACCGCTGCTTGATAAATACTGACTGCAGGTTCTCTTGTGTCTGATGACCGCTGCTTGATAAATACTGACTGCAGGTTCTCTTGTGTCTGAGGACCGCTGATTGATAAATACTGACTGCAGGTTCTCTTGTGTCTGATGACTGCTGCTTGATAAATACTGACTGCAGGTTCTCTTGTGTCTGATGACTGCTGCTTGATAAATACTGACTGCAGGTTCTCTTGTGTCTGATGACCTCTGCTTGATAAATGCTGACTGCAGGTTCTCTTGTGTCTGATGACCGCTGCTTAATAAATACTGACTGCAGGTTCTCTTGTGTCTGATGATTGCTGCTTGATAAATACTGACTGCAGGTTCTCTTGTGTCTGATGACCGCTGCTTGATAAATACTGACTGCAGGTTCTCTTGTGTCTGATGACCGCTGCTTGATAAATACTGACTGCAGGTTCTCTTGTGTCTGATGACCGCTGCTTGATAAATGCTGACTGCAGGTTCTCTTGTGTCTGATGACTGCTGCTTGATAAATACTGACTGCAGGTTCTCTTGTGTCTGAGGACCGCTGCTTGATAAATACTGACTGCAGGTTCTCTTGTGTCTGATGATCGCTGATTGATAAATACTGACTGCAGGTTCTCTTGAAAGAACTTTAATTCATAGTGAGGCTCTTTATAAATCGAGCCCTTAAGTGTTACATATAGTGTACACAGAAAGAGCATTGCAACAAAAACAACAGGATATGCTATCCTCTCTATTTAACCGGAATTGTACCTAACCACCATAAAGGTAAGTATACCACCGCTGCTTACATTTTTACATTTTGCTATTGAAAACTTAAAACAAGAAAAACAAATACACGCAATAAACATATCAGTAGTAGTGTAAACAATCTGGGTCAGGATAAGAGCACTTGCCACAAATATTAATAAAATCCCATCTCTATTTTCTCAATTTGTTATGAGTAAGGAAATCTTTATATATTACCCTGATCTGAGATTCCCTAAGATCTGAAGCTAATGTTGCTGACCACACTAAACTCAAACTGGTATGTACTATGTCAATCAATTTCACTCTCCCTATTCTCTTATTCCAAACTCTTAGAATATTATGTAGAATTTTGGTCATCTGTGTCTGTAATAATGCTTGATATATAGGGAATATGTCAAAACTACCAATGTGAAATAATGTTTGTAGAGGACTAAGCAGGGCTATCTCCCAGAATCCTGTGCAACTATGTAAAACATGGTTCACATAGGGGTGCAAATGGAAGTATGCAAACGTGATTTTGGGGAATTGAGTACAATTTCCAAATACTATCAAATGGCATAACACACTTATTCGTGTTATCTAACACTTTAGGTTATTAATTCCCAAATCCATCCAAGTGTGAAACAAAGACCCAGGCACAACTATCGGATTTCCACATATTGGGAGATAGTGTGAGTGATGATATTCGACTCCCAAATGTCTATTTAAATATTGCCAGACTAATAGAATATCTTTAAACATAGGATGGGTCTGTAAATTAGCTGACAACTCAGAAAAAGTGGCGTGCGGTTGAAAGGCCAATGATGTTTGGGGGATTTAAGATTCTTTCAGATGTGTTTTAGAGAAATGTTGTGTACCTAACTGACAGTCCAGAGAAATTTTTGCAAGAAAAGCCCAGATATAATACGCAACATTTGGCAGGCCTTAACCTCCTTTCGAATAAGATAAGTATAGCTTATTAAGGCTAATCCGTAGTTTATTTCCTTTCCACAAAAAGGTGCGAAATGTCTGATTAAGAGCTGAAGCGTCTTTCCGACATAAGAGGAGAGGGAGCATCTGCACTAGGTACAAAAGTATAGGGAGAATATTCATCTTGATAATGTGTATCCTCGCCATAAGTCAAACAAAGTGTGGATGGGCGCTAAAAGCGGAGTCAAACCAGTCAAATAATTAAACACTTTCACTCAAAATGTTAACTTACAATTACAATTTAGTTAAAATAAAATAAAAGTAAAAAATAAAAAACAGTTGTAAGAAATATATTTCTATATATAGTAAAACTCCTTATAGCATAGGAACAACAGCAATAACTATTTGCAGATGTATAGAAATCAATCTATTAGCTGTTAAGCAAAAAAATTAAAACATTTTTAATAAAAGACTTCCAGCATTTATATAAAAACAGATGAAATTAACTCTTTGAGGCTACCCAAATGGTAAAGGTGAATAATATAGTCCTGGGACGTCTCCCAATATGTAAATAATTAGGATTAGATGGTACACTTTTGGCCTATATGTACTTAGCCGTGTACTGCAGACAAAATATTCCTTATTAGTTTGGGGATAGGCCTAATGAAGCAGATGGATCATATATAGGTATAGTCAGTACTTGACTTTATATCTTCAATATGTGTAATAATGGCTTCCTGCTTGGTGGTAGCCTGCCATGGCTAGTGTGAAAAATATACTTTACCGTACCTCTGCAGTCCGTGATTCTGTGCAAATCTTCTATCTTAATAAACCACCATAACCTGCTGGATAAGAAATGTCACAATACCACCTTAGTTAATACCACCTTAATAAACTACGATTACCTGTTGAACAATAAAACGTCACAATACCACCTTAAAATAAGCTATGATCACCTGCTGAATTGCAACCAATCAAGATGTTGGGAGGTGTATTTAAAGTCTGAATTTACAGCCAAGTACTATCTTGATAAAGCCCCATGAGTGGGTGAAACATGTTGATGGTCTGAGGCTGTGTTTGTACACTTTGAGAATCGAATTGTTTGGCCAAACGCAACTAAGAAAAAAGACTCTCTTTGTATCTTAACATAAGAGATTGGTGTCAATCTGTCCTGCGTACGTTGTACTAAGAGCAGGATTATATGTAAGAAATCTAATTCCATCTTGGCAGGTGAACTCCTAAACAGGTGGTATTTGGCGTGTGACGTTATCGTGGAAATCGCTACTAAGAAATATCACTGAAGTAAGGAGGCTGCTTTTGCGGCTGCTCCCACCTTTGAGAGATAGAAGATTTGCACAGAATCAGGGACTGCAGAGGTACAGTAAAGTATATTTTTCACACTAGCCATGGCAGGCTACCACCAAGCAGGAAGCCATTATTACACATATTGAAGATATAAAGTCAAGTACTGACTATACCTATATATGATCCATCTGCTTCATTAGGCCTATCCCCAAACTAATAAGGAATATTTTGTCTGCAGTACACGGCTAAGTACATATTGGCCAAAAGTGTACCATCTAAGCCTAATTGTTTACACATTGGAAGACGTCCCAGGACTATATTATTCACCTTTACCATTTGGGTAGCCTCAAAGAGCTAATTTCATCTGTTTTTATATAAATGCTGGAAGCCTTTTATTAAAAATGTTTTTTTTGTTTTTTTTTGCCTAACAGCTAATAGATTGATTTCTATACATCTGCAAATAGTTATTGCTGTTGTTCTTATGCTATAAGGAGTTTTACTATATATAGAAATATATTTCTTATAACTGTTTTTTATTTTTTACTTTTATTTTATTTTAACTAAATTGTAATTGTAAGTTAACATTTTGAGTGAAAGTGTTTAATTATTTGACTGGTTTGACTCCGCTTTTAGCGCCCATCCACACTTTGATTGATTGCTTTTATCTTTGGGAAGGAGATATTTGAAATTGGCAGCGAGTCTGTAGTTTAGCGCCACACTTCTCTTACTTTTCATTATACTCCCCATAAGGCAGGGCCGGCTCATGATATTGTGCTGCCTGGGTCCAAGAATGTAATGACGCCGTCCTAGTAGTAACATTACTAATTAACATATCATTCTACTAGCCTTGTCACTGACCAACCTAAGCTTGCCTTCCTTCCTGCATGCAACAAATTCTTATGCACAATTGTGCAATAAGTGGGAAGGATGTTAGGGAAGAGATGCACTTGTCCCACTTGAATATTGCCCCTAATCGGTTCTTTGTCTTTGGGCATGATGAGATTATGTTGCTGGAAGTCTGCAACTTCCCCCATGGAGTTGGAGGACAGGAGTGGTCTGGGTCTGACAGTGACTTACTCAGTCACTGAAGTGCAGCCCCTTGTCAAGTGCTGCCAGGGTCCATTGGACCCACTTGGTCCACGGCCCTGTCATAAGGGATAAAGGTAAGTTACCCCAAGTGACCAAATCTAGTTTAATTCAATGAATTATAGGAACCATATTATATTAATACCATTTATGTGGATTAACCAAAATGTGCATGTCTAGGTAGGTTAGATAATTGTCGACTTTATGAAAAGGATAGGAATGCTGTGACCCATCAATTTGGAAACATTTATTTTACATCTGGAGAATTCACCGAACATATCAATAGCTTCTAAAATCTCGGGTACAATTCATCTTTGTTCCGATATAAATAGAATCATATAATCTGCATACAAGGCTAACAGCAGATTATGTTAATTTAAGGCAATTCCTGGAAATATTGAACGTAAGTATACAGCAAGAGGCTCCAAGCTATATTAAACAGGAGCGGGGATAAGGGACACCCCTGTAGCGTACCTCTTTGAAGATACACAGGAGAGGAATAAATATTGTTGACTAGTAAATATGCTATGGGGTTGGGGTAAATATTTTTAATAAAAGTTGCAAAATGACCCTCTACCCAAATGTTTTCCATAGTATAGAACAAATGCCCCCACTCCACCTTTCTGAGGGCCTTCTCTATTACCTTGATCTGCTGAAAAACAAACGGCTAGATTACGAGTCTTGTGTTAGGCTTAAAAAGCGGCGTGGCCGGTCCCAGCGCTGCTTTTTAACGCTCGTTGGTATTACGAGTCTTGAAGGTACAGGCTCACCGCTCACTTTTTTGGCCAGACTCGGAAATACCGCAAATCCACCTACGTCAATTGCGTATCCTATATTTTCAATGGGACTTGCATAGCGCCGATGTGAGCGATAGACCCTCTCCTGTCAAGACTGGTACCGCATTTTAAAGTCAGTAGTTAAGAGTTGTACACTACAACGCCGTAGCATAAAACTCTTAACTAAAGTGCTAAAAATTACACTAACACCCATAAACTACCTATTAACCCCTAAACCGAGGCCCCCCCCCCCACATCGCAAACACTAAAATTATTTTTTTAACCCCTAATCTGCCAAACCGGACATCGCCGCCACTATAATAAATATATTAACCCCTAAACCGCCGCACTCCCGCATCGCAAACACTATTTAAATATTATTAACCCCTAATCTGCTGGCCCTAACATCGCCGCCACCTACCTACATTTATTAACCCCTAATCTGCCGCCCCAACGTCGCCGCCACTATAATAAAGTTATTAACCCCTAAACCTAAGTCTAACCCTAACCCCACCTAACTTAAATATAATTTAAATGAATCTAAATAAAATTACTACAATTAACTAAATAATTCCTACTTAAAACTAAATACCTATAAAATAAACCCTAAGCTAGCTACAATATATACTCCACCTTTTTGAGAGCCTTCTCGTGTCCAAGAACTCAGAAAGGCCTGCAAAAGATTAATAATGTGTAACCATGTGGACATACCTATTATTAATATTATCAATTAGGTCAATAAAAAATACTTTGGCATGCTAAGCATTACTTTTCTCATTTTTAGTTTCATATTTCACTAACCAAGGCTGTAAGAATAGCAAAGCTAATGTGTTATTTAAAAGCTTTGATCTTAAAGTAAGAGAAGAAGAGGAATCCATTATTTCCCCTAAACATGTTGGTGCCACCTAAAGACTGCAGATTGCATTAAATAAAGGATTATTGAACATTTGTTTCTTAATTTTATTCAGAAGTATTAAAATATATTCATGATCTTTCCCTGGCTGGTCATTCCTAACCTATGAAGACATTACATTTGTTCTTTGGGCATCCATTTGAATGGACATAACACCATTGAAGTTATCATGAAACCATGGCTCATTTTATCCATATTAATCTTTTTTTTTTACTCTGAGGTTTTATGGACTCCTCAAGAAATCATGTCTTACCATGGTTTACAATTTATCTTCAATTCTCATCAACTTACTTTCAATAAAATTGAGTCCCTATTCTACCTCTGGTTGAATTTGGTTACAAACCAAACATTCTTTAACTAGACAGTCACCATTATTACTATGGTATCTATCCTTCTAACTATCTCTCCTCTTTCCCACAATCATTTTCTTTTAAAGTTACAAGTCATTGATTTAAAATTATTTCTCCACTGCTTTAAAACTTAGAACAGATTTTGCATTTAGCTTAAAGGATTACTTTCTGTTATAATTTTTAAGCTAAACAACTAACATATTAAAGTTAATAAACATTAATTAAAACCTACTGACCTATCTTTTCTCGAAAACGAAGTTTCATAACGTTCTAAAAGTTATATCTTTTATTCGCCGATGTCACGTTATCCTGCCCACTATTTTCAGCACTGAGTGTTCAAAATACTTAAACCAATAACTTTGTGTTTAAAGCGCCATTTTGAAACCTAGGTATTGTAAACGGATTGGTACAGAGCAAAGGATACCCACGGAGTGGGTTTGGAAAACAATTACATTTGCAGACAAGATTTCTGATATACGGTAGAGATATGTTAATGAAATGCTATTGATAAAAAGCGTATTTGGGGTAGTTAGTTAGTAACAGGCATAGAAAATATTTACTTACATTGGCCCTTTAAAGGGACAGTCAACACTAAACTTGTTATTGTTTAAAAAGATAGATAATGCCTTTACTACCCATTCCCCAGCTTTACACAACCGACATTGTTATATTAATTTATTTTATAACATTTAAACCTCTAAATGTCTGCCTGTTTCTAAGCCACTACAGACAGCCTCTTATCACATGCTTTTTTATTAGCACAGGGGAGTGCTAGTTCATGTGTTCCATATAGATAACATTGTGCTCACTCCTGTGGAGTTGTGCAGGTCACAGCACTAATTGGCTAAAATGCAAGTCAATAGATAATAAATAAAATGTCATGTGATCAGGGGGCTGTCAGAAGATGCTTAGATACAAGGGGGCATATTTATCAAGCTCCGATTGGAGCTTGATGACCCGTGTTTCTGGCGAGCCTGCAGGCTTGCCAGAAACAGCAGTTATGAAGCAGCGGTCACAAAGACCGCTGCTCCATAACCTGTCCGCCTGCTCTGAGCAGGCAGACAGACATCGCCGCAATTCAACCCGATCAAGTACGATCGGGTTGATTGACACCCCCCTGCTGGTGGCCTATTGGCCGCGAGTCTGCAGGGGGCGGCATTGCACCAGCAGCTCTTGTGAGCTGCAGGTGCAATGCTGAATACGGCGAGCGTATTGCTCTCCGCATTCAGTGAGGTCTGGCGGACCTGATCCGCACTGTCGGATCAGGTCCGACAGACCTTGATAAATAGGGGCCAAGGTATAAAGTAAATTAATATAACTGTGTTGGTTATGCAAAACTGAGGAATGGGTAATAAAAGGAGAATATATTTTTTAAAACAATACAAATTCTGGTGTAGACCAAGCCTTTAAGCTAAACACAGGTATTATGTTTATCTTTCATTTTTTTATATTTATGTATTTTTCAACCTCACATTCCATGTTCCCTTAAAAAGTAAGCTCCCCAATTCATTAGATCATAGTCAATAAACTTTCATAATCCATAATTATGAATATACCCCATATCAGTCTGTTAAAAAGGAACTTTTTACAGCGTGATAAGATATTTTCAAAACGGAACAACTCTGGTCATGAAAAATGGTTTTCAAATGGCTTTGCACTCAACTAATACCTTAGGTTGAGAGAACCCATCAGTGGAATTTCAATCTACTGGAAATACTTTAAAACAAATCAAATATTTGTTGGAAGTCTCTATTACCTTGATCTGCTGAAAAACAAACGGCTAGATTACGAGTCTTGCGTTAGGCTTAAAAAGCAGTGTGGTCGGTCCCAGCGCTGCTTTTTAACGCCCGTTGGTATTACGAGTCTTGAAGGTACGGGCTCACCACTCACTTTTTTGGCCAGACTCGGAAATACCGCAAATCCACTTACGTCAATTGCGTATCCTATATTTTCAATGGGACTTGCATAGCGCCGGTATTACGAGTCTGACAAAAAGTGAGCGATAGACCCTCTCCTGTCAAGACTGGTACCGCATTTTAAAGTCAGTAGTTAAGAGTTTTACACTACAACGCCGTAGCATAAAACTCTTACCTAAAGTGCTAAAAAGTACACTAACACCCATAAACTACCTATTAACCCCTAAACCGAGGCTCCCCCACACCGCAAACACTAAAATAATTTTTTTAACCCCTAATCTGCCGAACCGGACATTGCCACCACTATAATAAATATATTAACCCCTAAACCGCCACACTTCCACATCGCAAACACTATTTAAATATTATTAACCCCTAATCTGCTGGCCCTAACATCGCCGCCACCTACCTACATTTATTAACCCCGAATCTGCCGCCCCCAACGTCGCCGCCACTATAATAAAGTTATTAACCCCTAAACCTAAGTCTAACCCTAACCCCACCTAACTTAAATATAATTTAAATAAATCTAAATAAAATTACTACAATTAACTAAATAATTCCTATTTAAAACTAAATACTTACCTATAAAATAAACCCTAAGCTAGCAACAATATAACTAATAGTTACATTGTAGCTAGCTTAGGGTTTATTTTAATTTTACAGGCAACCTTGTATTTATTTTAACTAGGTACAATAGTTATTAAATAGTTATTAACTATTTAATAACTACCTAGTTAAAATAAAGACAAATTTACCTGTAAAATAAAACCTAACCTAAGTTACAATTACACCTAACACTACACTACAATTAAATTAATTATCTAAACTAAATACAATTAATTACAATTAAATACAATTATCTAAAGTACAAAAACAAACACTAAATTACAGAAAATAATAAAGAAATTTCAAGATTTTTTAACTAATTACACCTAATCTAATCCCCCTAACAAAATAAAAAAGCCCCCCCAAAATAAAAAAAAGCCCTACCCTACACTAAATTACAAATAGCCCTTAAAAGGACCTTTTGCGGGGCATTGCCCCAAAGTAATCAGCTCTTTTACCTGAAAAAAAATTACAATTCCCCCCCAACATTAAAACCCACCACCCACACAACCAACCCTACTCTAAAACCCACCAAATCCCCCCTTAAAAAAACCTAACACTAACCCCCTGAAGATCACCTTACCAAGAGACGTCTTCACCCAACCGGGCCGAAGTCCTCATCGAAGCCGGGAGAAGTCTTGATCCAATCAGCCAATAGGAATGAGCAGGCATTCTATTGGCTGTTTCAATCAGCCAATAGAATGCCAGTTCAATCCTACAGGGAGTGCAGAATTATTAGGCAAATGAGTATTTTGACCACATCATCCTCTTTATGCATGTTGTCTTACTCCAAGCTGTATAGGCTCGAAAGCCTACTACCAATTAAGCATCTTAGGTGATGTGCATCTCTGTAATGAGAAGGGGTGTGGTCTAATGACATCAACACCCTATATCAGGTGTGCATAATTATTAGGCAACTTCCTTTCCTTTGACAAAATGGGTCAAAAGAAGGACTTGACAGGCTCAGAAAAGTCAAAAATAGTGAGATATCTTGCAGAGGGATGCAGCACTCTTAAAATTGCAAAGCTTCTGAAGCGTGATCATCAAACAATCAAGCGTTTCATTCAAAATAGTCAACAGGGTCGCAAGAAGCGTGTGGAAAAACCAAGGCGCAAAATAACTGCCATGAACTGAGAAAAGTCAAGCGTGCAGCTGGCAAGATGCCACTTGCCACCAGTTTGGCCATATTTCAGAGCTGCAACATCACTGGAGTGCCCAAAAGCACAAGGTGTGCAGTACTCAGAGACATGGCCAAGGTAAGAAAGGCTGAAAGACGACCACCACTAAACAAGACACACAAGCTGAAACGTCAAGACTGGGCCAAGAAATATCTCAAGACTGATTTTTCTAAGGTTTTATGGACTGATGAAATGAGAGTGAGTCTTGATGGGCCAGATGGATGGGCCCATGGCTGGATTGGTAAAGGGCAGAGAGCTCCAGTCCGACTCAGACGCCAGCAAGGTGGAGGTGGAGTACTGGTTTGGGCTGGTATCATCAAAGATGAGCTTGTGGGGCCTTTTCGGGTTGAGGATGGAGTCAAGCTCAACTCCCAGTCCTACTGCCAGTTTCTGGAAGACACCTTCTTCAAGCAGTGGTACAGGAAGAAGTCTGCATCCTTCAAGAAAAACATGATTTTCATGCAGGACAATGCTCCATCACACCCGTCCAAGTACTCCACAGCGTGGCTGGCAAGAAAGGGTATAAAAGAAGAAAATCTAATGACATGGCCTCCTTGTTCACCTGATCTGAACCCCATTGAGAACCTGTGGTCCATCATCAAATGTGAGATTTACAAGGAAGGAAAACAGTACACCTCTCTGAACAGTGTCTGGGAGGCTGTGGTTGCTGCTGCACGCAATGTTGATGGTGAACAGATCAAAACACTGACAGAATCCATGGATGGCAGGCTTTTGAGTGCCCTTGCAAAGAAAGGTGGCTATATTGGTCACTGATTTGTTTTTGTTTTGTTTTTGAATGTCAGAAATGTATATTTGTGAATGTTGAGATGTTATATTGGTTTCACTGGTAAAAATAAATAATTGAAATGGGTATATATTTGTTTTTTGTTAAGTTGCCTAATAATTATGCACAGTAATAGTCACCTGCACACACAGATATCCCCCTAAAATAGCTATAACTAAAAACAAACTAAAAACTACTTCCAAAACTATTCAGCTTTGATATTAATGAGTTTTTTGGGTTCATTGAGAACATGGTTGTTGTTCAATAATAAAATTAATCCTCAAAAATACAACTTGCACTCCCTGTATTGGCTGATTGCATCAGCCAATAGGATTTTTTCTACCTTAATTCCGATTGGCTGATAGAATCCTATCAGCCAATCGGAATTGAAGGGACGCCGTCGGAAGAAGAGGATGCTTCGTGTCGGATGCCTTGAAGATGGACCCGCTCCGCGCCGGATGGATGAAGATAGAAGATGCCGTCTGGATGAAGACTTCTGCCCTGTCTCGAGGACCACTTCGCCCAGCTTGGATAAAGACTTCTCCTGGCTTCGTTGAGGACTTCGGCCCGGTTGGGTGAAGACGTCTCCCGGTAAGGTGATCTTCAGGGGGTTAGTGTTAGGTTTTTTTAAGGGGGGATTGGGTGAGTTTTAGAGTAGGGTTGGTTGTGTGGGTGGTGGGTTTTAATGTTGGGGGGAATTGTAAAAGAGCTGATTACTTTGGGGCAATGCTCCGCAAAAGGCCCTTTTAAGGGCTATTTGTAATTTAGTGTAGAGTAGGGCTTTTTTTATTTTGGGGGAGGCTTTTTTTTATTTTGTTACGGGGATTAGATTAGGTGTAATTAGTTTAAAAATCTTGTAATTTCTTTATTATATTCTGTAATTTAGTGTTGTTTTTTTGTACTTTAGATAATTTTATTTAATTGTAATTAATTGTATTTAATTTAGGTAATTAATTTAATTGTAGTGTAATGTTAGGTGTAATTGTAACTTAGGTTAGGTTCTATTTTACAGATAAATTTGTCTTTATTTTAACTAGGTAGTTATTAAATAGTTAATAACTATTTAATAACTATTGTACCTAGTTAAAATAAATACAAAGTTGCCTGTAAAATAAAAATAAATCCTAAAATAGCTACAATGTAACTATTAGTTATATTGTAGCTATCTTAGGGTTTATTTTATAGGTAAGTATTTAGTTTTAAATAGGAATTATTTAGTTAATTGTAGTAATTTTATTTAGATTTATTTAAATTATATTTAAGTTAGGGGGGGTTAGGGTTAGACTTAAGTTTAGGGGTTAATAACTTTATTATAGTGGTGGCGACGTTGGGGGCAGCAGATTAGGGTTTAATAAATGTAGTTAGGTTGCGGCGACATTGGGGGCGGCAGATTAGGGGTTAATAAATATAATGTAGGTGTCAGCGATGTTGGGGGCAGCAGATTAGGGGTTCATAAGTATAATGTAGGTGGTGGTGGCGGTGTCCGGAGTGGCAGATTAGGGGTTAATAATATAATTTAGGTGTCTGCGATGTCGGGGGCGGCAGATTAGGGGTTAATAAGTTTAAGATCAGGGGTGTTTAGACTCGGGGTTCATGTTAGGGTGTTAGGTGTAGACATAACTTTTATTTCCCCATAGGATTCAATGGGTCTGCGTTAGGAGCTA
Source organism: Bombina bombina (assembly GCF_027579735.1). Classification (NCBI taxonomy): domain Eukaryota; kingdom Metazoa; phylum Chordata; class Amphibia; order Anura; family Bombinatoridae; genus Bombina; species Bombina bombina. Next base: position 190,470,033 of record NC_069508.1, on the reverse strand, counting down.
AACGCTGCTTTTTTGCAGGTCTTAGGTTTTTTTTCATTTGGCTCTCCTTCATTGATTCCTATGGGGAAATCGTGCACGAGCACGTTTTACCAGCTCACCACTAACGTAAGCTGCGCTGGTATTGAGGTGAGATGTGGAGCAAAATTTTGCTCTACGCTCACTTTTTTGCGTTAACGCCGAGTTTGTAAAAACCCGTAATACCAGCGATGTCTGTAAGTGAGCGGTGAGGGAAAACTGCTCGTTAGTACCGCACCCCTGTTAACGCAAAACTCACATATACACACACACACACATATATATATATATATATATACCATATATATATATATACTGTATATATAATGTGTTAATCCAGTCTCAAAAGCTTGTTTTATGGCAAGTCACCATCTGAGAACAACCTCTTCTAGCACAATTGTACTTTCCATCAACTTTTCCTAAAGTATATCAGCCCCACAGTACAAGGCAATGCTACACTAAACAAGAGACATAAAAAATCAAGATGATTGTTTCTACTTTCTGAGGACAGCTGATTTCTCCATCATTGTTAGGAAGGACCAAAACCCAGTCACTGTGTAGCATGTTGGAGGTCAGGGTTAACATTTTCCAGGAGTGACAATTTTCAGAGTTAAATTACAGGAAGGCATAACATAATAACCAATGAATGGACAAAGCGTGTAGCGGTATTTTGTCCTCCACAAGTTACCGTAGCTTGCACAGCACGGCATGCAAACCCGGTGAAAAAGTGCAGGAACGGGTGGTGACTGCGGAAACTTTTCCACTCCTAACAAGTTGTTTTAGTAAACTTGCATGTATCGATGAACTTGAATTTTTATGTTTTTAGGTAAGTGCAGTAATGTATATGTGTATCATGCGTGTTAAATAAACTACCCTTGAATCGAAGCTGTGATTTGTTTCCCACTTTCTAAAGTATCTCTATCTGTTGGTCTCCTGGTACTCTTTATAAGGGAGTTAGAGTTTTTAATGTAGTTGTATATCCCGCCCCCCCCAGCCAGAAAGTATTTGTTATTTATTACCATGTTATTTGAGGTGCATATGGTTCCAATGGGTGATATTATAAGGCAACATGGTCTAGGATATTGCGGTTACGCAGACAACACACAAATATATATCTCCTTAAAGCTAATCTCAAATGTTCTAATAGAAACAGTGAATACATTTCTTGCTGCTCTCCCGGGTGGATGAGTGGTGCCATTTCAAGCAAAACCCTGACAAAACAGAAGTACTTGGTTCTTGTGATGGCCAGAGGTCACCTTATGACATGAAAAAAGAAGAAGTAGCTGATCCTCAAATTTCTTAAAACAAAAGTCTTTAATTAATGTTGGTAAAAACAAGAAACATGAAAACATAGGACAAAAAACAAAACGCAGCCAAGAAAAAAAGTCTGACCGGTTTCAGTTTCACAGGACCGTAATCATAGACACAATGGAGCACACATGTAACCACCCTTAAAAGGGGTCAAAAACACAGTGATTGGTTAATAACAATTGCCACATAATGAACACTCTTGTAAACAGAAAAATGCACTTCAGTAATATGAGAGGAGAACCTATACCTAATCCATACTTATAAATAAACCTTAAAGATTAGATAAATTATATCCCCTAAATAGTTGGTAATACATTGGACAATACTGATTTCATAAGTATAGATAAATGAAACATCAGTATACAGCAGTTCATATTCCCATAGTATAAAAATAATAGGAAATATTAACATTTGATTAAACCAGATGAATAAATTAACCTGTAGTGGGGCCCTTAAACCTGACAGGTAACACTTAAAACAGGTTCATAAACATAATTCCATTAATAAAGCAAGAATAATAGGAGAGAACAAAATAAGGGGTAATAAGGTAGTACCTAAACCTACGAAATGGTAATTAGGTCATACCCAAAATCCCTATAACTTAGTAGAATTCTCAAATAACCATACCGATTAATACAGTACACTTCCATGTAGCACTGCAAATACTAGGCTCACCCCAAAAAGGAGGAAGAAGTGATAGTATGGATATTTGGAAGGGACCAGGATAACTATAAACCAAATACTATAATCCATCCTAACGTTAATATCTGATGCGGATGGAAATCAGCTTATCTATGCCAAAAATTTAAAATGTCATGTTCAGAATTGAAACCTACTGGCACCAAGCAATTCAGCTTGAATATCCAGTAGGTTTCTTGTCTACACAAAGTAGACAGTCTATCTCCTCCTCTAGGAGACTTAGGGATTTGTTCAATAGCTTGCCATTTGAAGGTTGTAACATCTCCATAATGAATATCCAGAAAATGTCTGGACAAAGCTGAGCATGGTTTTTCACCAGAAATATAGGATAAGTGCTCCCTAATTCTGGTGCCCACGTCCCTAGTTGTTCTCCCTACATAGGATTTGGAACAGCGTGTACACTCAATAAGATAGACTATGAAGGTACTTTTACAGTTTATGCAGCCCTTGGTATTAAAGGTCTCGCCAGAGTGGCTAGATACAAAAGACCTGCCTATTTGGATATGATCACAAGAGCTGCAGGTACGTCTGCCACATTTGTAAGTACCCTCATGAGTCAACCATGAGTTATTAGCAGATGGCTCTTTCAGTAGACTAGGTGACAGTATGTTTCCCAGCGAAGCTGCTCGCCTCTCTACAAACATACAGCCTCCCTCAACCTTGTCCCTCAGTTTCTTATCACCCATCAGTATTGGGAGATTCTTTGCTATAATATCACAAATATCCCCGTACTGGTTAGAAACTGAGTGACAAATTTTGGTTTAGTATTGATAGGCGAATGGTTTTCTTTTCTTGGAAAATCTCTTAGCATAGATGCCCTATCCATTTTCCTCACCTCAGATTGAGCTCTAGATACAACCTCTCGTGGATAGCCTCTTTCTCTGAGCCTTTTACTCAAGTCCCTACTCTCTTCCTGGAAGACACATTGCTGGGTACAGTTGCGTCGCACCCTCATAAATTGGCCTTTGGCTATGCTGCCAAAGACATGCTTTAGATGACTGCGCTTGGCGTGCAACACAGTGTTACCAGCAATGGGCTTCCTATAGAGAGAGGAAACAACTCTATTTTCATTGGGAATACCTTTGAGAGTAATATCCAGAAAGAAAATATCACTTTTGTTCCACTCAAAGGTGAACTGAATGCCAACTTCATTAATGTTCAGATACTCCACATATCTCTCTGCAGAAATATTATCACCTGACCAGATCAAGAGCAGGTCATCAATATAACAAACATATTTGATGACCTGGTCAGAGGGATTTGCTCCACTACCTCCATAGACGTGGGTCCTCTCCCACCACCCCATAAAGAGGTTGGCGTAGGAGGGGGCAAATTTAGCCCCATAGCGGTCCCATGCCTCTGGAGGTAGTAGCAACCCTGAAACATAAAGAAATTGTGCTCAAGCAGGAATCTTACAGAGCCCACAATGAACTCCTTAAGTCTGTCTGAGAGATCAGTATATAGGTCTAGATAGAATTCAATGGCCCTCAGGCCATGTGTGTGAGGGATGGAGGAGTACAGGGAAACAACATCAATTGTTAACCAACTATACTCCTCTCTCCAAACCACATCCTCCATCACACACATGGCCTGAGTAGTGTCCCTGATGTAACTAGGTAACCTCCTTACCAAGGGTTGGAGGAAATAGTCCACCCACTTTGAAAGTGGCTCAAGTAAAGAGCCGATACCGGCCACAATCGGCCTACCTTTCACATCTACAATACTCTTATGGACTTTGGGTAAGTGGTGGAAGATGGGAACGACTGGGTTTTTAACTATCATAGAATCTGCAGTAGCACAGTCAATGATCCCATCCTCCACTGCTTCATCCACCCAATGCCTCAATTCATTAGAGTATTTAGATGTCGGATTCCCTGGTAAACAAAGATATGTGTCACAGTCATCTAGTTGCTGATAGGCCTCTGCTACATAGTGTTCCTTATCCATGACAACCACATTGCCACCCTTGTCCGATTGCTTTATCACAATTTGATCATTATTTCTTAAATCAGTTAGAGCTGATTTTTATTTGAGAGTAAGATTATGTGGCCCTACTGTGGCTGTGTAACATATCTCAGCCTAATGTCACTATCCCTTTAAGAAATCCTTCTCTGACTGCTGCATTTGGGCAGTATTCACATTCAGCTTGCATGCCTGCCTGATTAATCATTCATGCACCTGATTACCTCAGCCTCTTTTTAAGCCTTCTCAGGTCTAATGTGCCTTGCATTAACATTGAAGTTGTGATCCTGAACAACAGAGGTCTGTGACTGTTTCCTGTATGAATTTACCAACTATTTCAACCTACAGCATTTTCTATTCCAATGCCTAAAATCATCAAATCGCAAGTATCCAAATAATTCCATTTTCTGTTTCCTGGACACTGCTACTTAACAAACTCAGAACTTTATTATAAATCAAGCATACTTTTGGTTATCATCACTCTCTAATTACAACAGCATCTTACTCAGAACTTTAGAACTATTTCTCTGCTACAAGTTGTCATTGCTGAAATATCCTGCTGCAAATATGTTAACATATTCTGAACTCTGCATCCATGTGTTCAATTAAAAGCTTTCATGTGATTCTCCAAAATATGTTCAAACAGTAATTGATGCCTTAAACTTAACTTTCACCTGTGCTGCTCTGCTAATTACTGACATACAGCTTTATATAATATTATGTACTGTGAACCTGCAACAAACCTTAGTTTGCATCTAAGTGTCAATCTTTTACCAGATTACTCTGAAGCCTGAACATTCCACATTGCTATATTTTTCTCTCATTGAATCCTGTAGTTACTTCTATTAACTAACTATAAGTCACAGTGAACTCAGAATATATTGTATACAAATGTTGCACTCTCCATTTATTCTACAATTTACTTCTAGCAACTATGAATCACAGAATATCATCTATCCACGTCCAGGATACTCTTCCCCGGGTCAGGGGTCGGTGTCTTCAAATCCCTACCACTGCCCCGAGGGTCTGTGTCCTGAGCACATGTACACCGGATCATGACAGGCTGTCATGGATAATTTGGTCAATTCTTCCACCACTCTCTTGTGGAAGACTTCAAGCGCCTTACCCCGCACCTGCATGGGGTAGAAGGTGGATGGTGATCTAAGTTTAGGGACACTGGTCACAAAACTCATATCTCCCCTATCCCCTTCGTTAGACAAGCTTTCTAAGGATATCAGAGCACAGGTATCCACAAAATCAAGATTATTTAATGCATGATTATCTGGCGGACCACTTCCAATATCTGAAACATCAGTATTGGAATCCGAGTCAGAAAAGTATTTATGAACCGTAAGGTCTCTAATTAATTCGTTTACATCAACAATTGTTTGAAAAAGATCAAGCTTTTTAGCTGGAACAAATCCAAGACCATAATTAAGGACCTTACGTTCAAAATCAGTTAAGTTATGTTTAGAGATATTAATAACAGCATCTAAACATACTTGTTCTGCTTTCTGGTCCTCATTGTTCTCAAGGGATATCTCTGTTGATCCTGATCCCCTAATTGGGGATTTGGATTTCTCACAGTTGCTTCCCCCCTCCTCCCCCTTCGGGTGGATCCTGGACCACCTGAAAAACCTGAGGCTTGGCGTACTGTGAATGATTAGACCCAGGTTTAGACTTTGGTTTTGCTCCTTGTTGAGCAGAACCCTTCAATATACCTTTAGAGGGAACATTGATGGAAGCAGACACACATGCAATTTCCACTTGATTATCACATTCAGATACCTGCTCATCACTTGAGCCTCCCTCATAGCTAGAGGCAAATCTATCCTCCTCAGAGGTATCACCTCCTGAATCCAGAAATTACACTCTTTTAGTACCATCCTGCCCTAATTCCATCTGTTTTGATTTACTTTGCTTATTATATCTATAACCCCTTCTTTTATTTCTATTCCTATTCTTGTTCTTATTGGGCATAACATTACTAATGGTATGATCCAGGTCATCCAGGTTTGACCACTGTCTGTTTCTTTGGCGCCGCCGCCAAATATAAACACTGCCTGATGTATAATCCTTCTGGTCTCGCAAGAACTTGGTATGTTTTGTTTGTATTACCAATTTCTTGGATTCCTACAGTGTTTTTCTATAGATGGTATCAAATCTTGAGTAAACCTCATATTCCCTAAACCTTTCCATATCAAATTGGACCTTGTCTAACTTAGACTTTACTTCTAACAACAACACATCCTTATATTCAATTAAAAGCGAAATTAGAGTTAAAGAACAGCCAGTGAGAGCGTGATTCCAACGATCAATAAAGTCCTGATCTTTCACATCATATGTGGGAAACTTATTGATTTTGAGCCCTCTAGGCACCATTTTTATTTGTAAATATTTATTAAGACCTTATGACAGTTTGGATTATTGCATTGCACTCTATTATGGTCTACCAGAATAACTGCTCTATCGCTTTCAATTGGTACATCCAGCCTTTACTCTCTGCACTGGTTGCCAATTAAATGGACCTACTATCCTATAAAGCTTTGCACAATGATTAACAAAGCTATCTATAAGATTTACTGATGTCCTAAATCCCAACTTGAACTTGTTGATCAGCAAGTGACATGAAAGACAAAAGACAGAAAAGCGCACACTCATGTGTATCCATACAACTGAGGGGAGAGAACTCAGTATCAACAAAGTGGCTCCTGTGGAAAACATCCATCTGTTAACACCTAACGGACACTCATCGTCACAGCACCACAACGGATTCCTTTTATCCCTGAAACACGGAGTTTAAGGTTTTACCCGTGACTTACCCTCTGCCATTGCAGAGTTCACATTGAGGTACTTTTGGTGCTAATACAGCACGGGGGACATATCCCACACTACCCATTATGGCTAATAGACTGGTCACCTACATTTGGTATCCAAACTGGTTTATGTATCCATAACATATCTTGGTGTTTTCTTTACTATATCGCAATTTACGTGTGATTTATATAACATAGATTGTTGAAAGAGTGTGGCCATTTTTACTTATGATATTCGGTTATATTAGACATTGGGAAATTTAGCGCAGTTTGTTTTTTCATTTGTATTAGCAAGTGACATGAAGCTAAATGTACCAAGAATCCACCTATATAATGTGGTGCTCAAGCTTTTAGCCATGTCAATCCATCTCTATGGAATACTTACCCCAGCACAGTGAAAGAAGCCAATTCCCTGGACATTTTAAAACAAGACTTAGTTGTTTACAATCTCTAACTTCTAACCTTTTTGTAAATGTACCATGTGTAAAACGATTTGAGTCCAATCACGCGAAATCCGCTATGTAAGTTATTATTATTATCACTACAATATCTGAGCTAAAGTGTACAATTACGTTGGGGGGGGATACACATTTCCCTTGCAATTTATTGACCATTTATTTATCATACTAGTCTGTTTAGTATTGGCCTTTTATAGATTCATAACTGATCTTAAATTGCAATATAATTATAAAAAACTATGAAAAAACAACAACACATTAACCACAATGTGCAATGATGTCACAGTATATAGAATATTTTTATTAGTGTGCAGCTTTTTTCGTTTTCATATAGTGTAAAGCATTAAATGTTTTTTTTATATCCCTTTTCTAGAATAGCATATGAAAGGCTCTTCTCAAGGCTTCATAATAGTGAGTAAATTGATCTATATGCTGTTGCAGCTAGAGAACACATCGTAAGCTTACTGATTTTTCTCTCAAAGCCCTTTTTTCTTCACTTTAAATAGACATTATACTATAATATTTATTTTCATTTAATGTATTTCAAATGATTTGTTATACTGACTGCAGAGTATTAAAGGGACATAATACTCATATGCTAAATAACTTGAAAATGATGCAGCATAACTGCATAAAGCTGACATCGAAATTTCTTCAGCTCACTAGAGTAAGGCCCAGATATTCAAAGAGTCAATAGACCAACCAAAAACTGCCTTTCTGGCCTCGTCGCCCTCGCAGTCTGTCCGTCTGTTAATATTTTTTAAAAAGGGGGCGGACCCGCAAAGTGCCGAAGAGTGGTAATGTGTCTCCCATAGTCATATCTTAGCAGCCCTCCCCTGAAACCCCAGCTAACTCCCTAATACCACCTACACCTAAGTCATGTCTTAGCAACCCTCCCCTGAAACCCCAGCTAACTCCCTAATACCACCTAAACCTACGTCATGTCTTAGCAACCATCCCCTGAAACCCCAGCTAACTCCCTAATACCACCTACACCTACGTCATGTCTTAGCAACCCTAATATGCATTGTCATGTATAATACATATTATTTTAAGTATTGTATAACTTAATATGTAGTTATTCTGGCTTGCTCATTTTATTAACTTAAATACATAATTTAATATATAATATATATATTTATGTTTAACATAATACAATGAACAAGAGAAAATAACTACATTTTAAATTATATACAGTGCTTAAAATAATATGCATTATATACAACAATGCATATAATTTTAATGTTGTATATAAATGCAATGTTAAAATAAACTATTAACCCCTTATGCACCTTCACCCCCAGCGCAAACTACCTGATTAACCACTAATCTGACCTAAAGATCTAACCACACCTAACTTATTAACCCCTAAACTGCCACAACCCACCAACGCAATAAGCCCTCTAACCTATTAACCGCTATACCACCAAAACCCACCAACGCAAACGTCCCCTTCACTACATAACTACCTATCACTTAACCCCCCCCCCCCCCCCCCACCTCTCAGCTAAAACACCCTAAGTTACAACAAATAACAAACACTAAATTTGCAGGGGGGAAAAAAAACAACTTTACAGAAAATAAAAAACAACACTACCAAAAAATAAATAAACCCACAGTTATGCCTATTCTAAAACACCCCAAAATAAAATACCTATACTAACACTAAACTAAACTATAGTACTTAGAAGGACTGTTTTGTAAGGCATTGTCCTAAAGTGAATCATCTCTTTTTCCGTGAAAAAAACACAAACCAACCTACAATACAAGTAACCCTTCCCCCCCCAAAAAAATAAATAAATTACTTATTGCTATTGGCTGATTTTCTGAACCAAATTCAAATCAGCCAATAGGAAGAAAGATTTTTCTATTGGCTGATTTGATTTTTGTTTAAATAGCAAAGCAAGTGTATCCCTTCATTCGAGTTACCGAATGAAGAGAACGTCGTGAACGGAAGATAAGAGGATGAGAAGGAAAGAAGACAAGAAGACAGATCTGGTGTAAGATAGATGAAGACTTCCCCGGATCTGGAAAAAGATGGATGAAGGTGGACCAGCGCCACCGGAATAAAGAAAGATGATGGATCTAGATAAAAGCTGGACTACCACCGCCAGGATAGAAGAGGAGCACCGCAGTTGGCCAGAATGTAGGAGCCAGATTCAAGCTTGGTGAGTACCTTCTTTTGGGGTTTAGTGCTAGGCTTTTTTTTGGGTGTTTTTTTCTATTTTTAAGAATATTGTTTTTTCCCGTTAGGCAGCAAAATGCCCAACCAAATGCCCTTTTCAGGGCAGCTAATATGTAGAATAGGGTTTTTAGATAGCCTTTTTTTGGGGGGTGGAAGGGTTATTGTAGGTTGGTTTGTGTTTTTTTTTTTTCAAGGAAAAGAGCTAACTCACTTTAGGGCAATGCCCTACAAGGGCTATTGTTATAGTTACATTTTGTGTTAGTTTATTTTTTATTTTTTTTAAAGGGGCCTTAGTTTTAGTATAGGCATAACTGTGTTTTTTATTTTTTTGTAGTGTTGTTTTTTGTTTTCTGTAATGTTATAGTTTTTTTGTGTGTAAATTCAGAGTTTTATTATTTTGTGTAACTTAGGGTTTTTTAGCTTACTAACAGCTAGATTAGAAGTTTTGCGTTGCGACTTCTAACGCTGAAAATATGGCATTTTCAGCATTAAAACAGCACCGCAGCTATTACAAGTGTTGTCGATATATTGCAGTACCGCACACCTTTAAGCCTGTACCGCAAAATCAGTACCGCACATTTAAAAATTACGTTTTTTCATGGGATTCCCATAGTATTACGAGTTTTGCAGTGAGGCTAAAAAAGTGAGCGTTACAGCTTAAAATGACAAGATCCGTAACGCCATCCAAAGTCAGTGGTATGAGTTTTATGCTACAAAGCTGTAACATAAAACTCATAACTAAACTGCTACAAAGTGCACTAAACACCCATGAACTACCTATTAACCTCTAAAATGAGGCCCTCCCGCATCACAAACACTATATTAAATATATTAACCCCTAATCTGCCGCTCCCGACATCGCCGCCACTAAAAAAATGTATTAACCCCTATTCCGCCGCTCCCCGACATCGTCACCACTATAATAAACTTATGAACCCCTAAACCGCCACCCTCTCCCATCAAAAACACAATTTAAATATTATTAACCCCTAATCTTCCGTCCGCCCACACCACCGCTATAATAAACCTATTAACCCCTAAACGGAAAGCCCCCCACAACAAAATAAACTAATTTAAACTAGTAACCCCTAAACCTAACGACCCCCTAACTTTATATTAAAATTGCAATTTCCCTAGTTTAAATTAAAGTAAAACTTACCTGTCAAATTAAAAAAAAAAAATTAAACTAACAATTAAACTATTCTAATTATTAAACTAAAATTCTACTAACTACCAATTAAATAAAACTAAACTACCAATAAAAAAAACCTAACACTACTACTATACTATAAAAAGTATCTAGTTACAAACAACAATCTCATAAAAAAAGGTGACCAAGAAACTAGGCTGTATGAACACTTCAGGACAGCACACCACAATAACACCAACGACCTTAAATATTGGGGTATTTGCAAGATCGCAAAACCATGGAGAGGAGGAAATTTTGATCAATTACTCCTTAGAAAAGAAGCAGAACTTATTTTTGAATTAAAAACATTATTCCCACAAGGACTAAATTCGGAGCTAGATTTAAATCCATTCATTCTAGACTGCTAATCTTACAACTCCCCACCATTCCTACATTGTACACACCAGTACAATAGCCAAATAATAGCCTCAATGGAATTGTATTTCAAATATTAAAACATAATACCTTCCCATATGTACCCTACTATAGATTTAATGATCCTTTTTAAGATTCTTTATACAATCACTTCACCTTCAGAGTCACAGTTCATATAAGACATTTTAGTGAATATAATTGGGATCTACAATTATTATATACAATACACAGTCATACAATATTTAAAAACTTCTGAACCAATCAGGTCATACACATTTTTGAGACCAAAGACATTTATGGGACCTTTTATCTTACAAGACCAACTATTAAGTACTGACATCTAGGGTTAATAACGGTTTAACAACAATAATGTTGTATAATTTTTAACTCATATATGCTAATACTGATAGAAAAATAAAAAGTTCTAATGAATATAGATGTAAGCTTTAACTATATCAGTCCCAATTTTAGATGATCTGTATAATGTATGCATGAACGACGAGTTTGTATTATGCATATATTTACAGTATATAACTTTGTATACTATCTTTAGGATTCTATTACCAATCTTTAAAGAAACACCACTATGTTTACACTACTATGTTTATATTATACTAACTCCATTTATATGTTTTATAGAATATATCAATTGAGTAAAAGGAATTAATTTTTAATATACAGATCTTACATTTTTACACCATAAGAAATCATGTATATACACAAAAGCATCTATATACAAACTGCATTAAGAAAAAGCTCTATTCAATACAAAAAGAGAACCTAGATAATCCACCTTAAGTAAATCAACCTTTAAGCAAATCCACCTTAAGGAATCAACAATTTATCAATTAACTTATGACCAATCACAGATGAACTACACATTTATAAAGGACCTCAGAACCAGCTTAAACCATCTTGATAAAGCCATTCTATATGGTGAAACGCGTTGATGGACCTAGAAGAACAACTACAAAGTGAGAATATATAATTATCTACAAGGATTGCAAAGGATTCGTTGGGATTTGATCCACTTCTAATACTCTGCGCAGAGTTTTTTCATTGAGACCGGACCTACATTCGACACGCATCCAGCGTTCCTGACGTCACCAGCTGTAGTGAGCCGCGCCGGACACCTGTGCCATACCCTGACGGAGGATTCAGCTCGACTAAAGAGCAGGTAGGCACCATAGAGGTGTAGCGGTCCTGCAGCGTGGTTGTCAGTGGGTATTCCTAAAAGAAGGTATCAACTTATTTTCACAGAAACTGCCAATTACGGAACTTTCAATATCTCCATACGGGACTTTTACACCTGTTTACTCCTATAACGGAGCCATAATAATACTTCATCCCTAGGTAGTTTGATATCTACCTCTTTCCCAAACGGAACTTTCACTGTTATAGAAGCCAAGATTCCATAGGTGGATTTACTCTTTCATATAGGGCTACTATCCCAATATGATTTTAGACTGAGCTGCACAAACAGTCAGCTATTTTTAGCTTATTTTTTATGTTTTAGCATAGAGTTTGTTACTATATATGACCGGTCATAATATCACAGTATAAGTAGACAATATTTCATTGTTATTTTAATTAAGATAAATAAATTTTATTTTGATATACATACTGCTTTGATATTTGATTCATTTTAGTTGCTTGGATATTAGATTTAAACCAGTCGCACAGGTTGACTCTGTAACACCTACACTATATTTTTATGCCACACAAAGTGTTTTTATAATATATACCTTCATAATTCATATCTCTAAATATACTAATATATATTTATAGATTATACATCATCCCCATAGCTGTTTAGCGCATACACACATCTCTCTTTTTCTTTGAAACAATAAAAACTAAATTACAAAAAAAACATAACACTAAATTACGAAAAATAAACAAATTATCAAAAATAAATAAGAATTACACCAAATCTAAAAGCCCTATCAAAATAAAAAAAAACTAGCATACAATAAACTACCAATGTCCCTTAAAAGGGCCTTTTGTGGGGCATTGCCCCAAAGATATTAGCTCTTTTACCTGCAAAAAAAATACAAACACCCCCCAACAGTAAAACCCACCACCCAACCAACCCCCCAAATAAAAAAAACTATCTAAAATAACCTAAGCTAACCATTGCCCTGAAAAGGGCATTTGTATGGGCATTTAGCTCTTTTACTGCCCAGACCCTAAACTAAAAAAAAAAACAGCCAAAAAAAAATTAAAAAAACCTAACACTAACCCCCGACGATCCACTTACAGTTCTTGAAGTCCCGCTTGAAGGATCCATCCGGCGAAGTCCTGATCCATGTGGCAAGAAGTCTTCATCCAGGTTGCCTCTTCTATCTTCATCCAGCCGGCTCGGAGCGGGTATATCCTGAAGACATCCAGCGCAGAACATCCTCTTCATATCGTCTCCGCCGTCCCTTGCATTCCTATTGGCTGACAATTTTGAATCAGCCAATAGGAATTAGGGCTGCTAAAATCCTATTGGCTATTTAAATCAGCCAATAGGATTTACGCAGCTCTCATTCTATTGGCTAATTCGAATTAGCTAATAGAATGAGAGCTGCTTAAATCCTATTGGCTGATTTGAATAGTCAATAGGATTTTAGCAGCCCTAATTCCTATTGGCTGATTTTAAATTTTCAGCCAATAGGAATGCAAGGGACGCCATCTTGAATCGCGTCCCTTGCATTGAAGATTCAGTGTACGGCAGACACCATATGAGGAGGATGCTCCGTGCCGGATGTCTTCAGGATGGACCCGCTCTGCGCCGGCTGGATGAAGATCGAAGATGCTGTCTGGATGAAGACTTCTTGCCACATGGATGAGGACTTCACCTGCTGGATGAAGATAGAAGAGGCCGCCTGGATAAAGACTTCTTGCTGCATGCATGAGGACTTCGCCGGCTGGATGGATCCTTCAAGCGGGACTTAAAGAACTGTAAGTGGATAGTCAGGGATTAGTGTTAGGTTTTTTTAAGGGTTTTTTGGGTGTTTTATTTTTTTAGTTTAGGGTCTGGGTAGTAAAATACCTAAATGCCCTTTTAAGGGCAATGCCCATACAAATGCCCTTTTCAGGGCAATGGTTAGCTTAGGTTATATTTTTATTTGGGGGGGTTGGTTGAGTGGTGGGTTTTACTGTTCGGGGGGGGGGGTTATAATTTTTTTATATGTAAAAGAGCTAATATCTTTGGGGGAATGCCCCACAAAAGGCCCTTTTAAGGGCCATTGGTAGTTATTGTATGCTAGCTTTTTTTATTTTGGGTGGTCTTTTTTTTGATAGGGCTATTAGATTAGGTGTAATTCTTTTTTATTTTTGATAATTTGTTTATTATTTTGTGTAATATATATTTTTAGGGGGTGCTTTTTTTTAAAGTAAAAGAACTGTTTATCTCAGGGCAATGCCCTTCAAAAGGCTCTTTTAAGGGCCCCCCAAAAGGCCCTTTTAAGAGCCCTTGGTAGTTTGGGGGGGTGGGGGTTTGTATAGTATTAGGGGGTGTTTGTATTCTTTTTAAAGTAAAAGAGCTGTTTATCTCAGGGCAATGCCCTACAAAAGGCCCTTTTAAGGGCCCCCCAAAAGGCCCTTTTAAGGGCCATTGGTAGTTTATTCTAGAGTAGGGTTTTTTATTTTGGGGTGTTTTTTTTCTAAGGGTATTAGAATATGATTAATCTTAATTCTTTTGGATAATTACGTTGTTTGTTTTTTTGTAATGATAGGTTTTTTATTTTTGTAATGGTAGGTTTTTTATTTTTTGTAATGGTAGGTTTTTTATTTTCTGTAATGTTAGGTTTTATTGTAAGGCAGGTTAGGTTTTATTTCACAGGTAAGTTTGTATTTATTTTAACTAGGTAGTTAGTAAATAGTTAATAACTATTTACTAACTAGTCTACTTAGTTAAAATAAATACAAACTTACCTGTGAAATAAAAATAAAACCTAAGCTAGCTACAATGTAACTATTAGTTATATTGTAGCTAGCTTAGGTTTTATTTCACAGGTAAGTATTTAGTTTTAAATAGGTATTATTTAGTTAATAATTGTAAATTTAATTTAGATCTAATTTAATTATGTTAAAGTTAGGGGGTGTTAAGGTTAGGTTTAGGGGTTAATATAGTTTAATGTAGCTTGTTGCGATGTGGGGGGCTGGCGGTTTAGGGGTTAATAGGTTTACTTAGTTAATAATTGTACATTTAATTTAGCTATATTTTTATTATGTTAAAATTAGGGGGTGTTAGGGTTAGGTTTAGGGTTAGGGTTACGTTAGGGTTAGGTTTAGGGGTTAATATACTTTGATTTAGCTTGTTGCGATGTGGGGCGCAGGCGGTTTAGGGGTTAATAAATGTAGTATAGTGGTAAGCGATATCGGGAGCGGCAGATTAGGGGTTAATAATTTTATATAGGTAGCGTCGATATCGGGAGCGGCAGTCTAGGGGTTAATAACTGTAGGCAGGTGTCAGCGATGTTGGGGGCAGCAGATTAGGGGTGTTTAGACTAGGGTTTAAGTTAGGGTGTTAGGTTTAAACGGTATTTTTTTTGTAAATAATTTTTTTATTGAGGTTATTCATTAAGAAAAGCAACATACAATGATAAGTTTGCAACAGTAAATACACGTAAATCAATTGTCAAAAAACATTGTCGTATATAAAAAGGCAATAGTAGACAAAAACAACAAAAAATAAACGACAATGCCTGACAGCAATTAAGCTTCTCAAACCTCTGGTTTTGTAGATATAATAGCGGAACTGGCTGACTAGTTAGAGGGCCACTTGTGGGCCCATTAGCTACGTGGGAGTAAGATAACAGATGTTAGTCAGATCTGCGGCCTCTTTTGGGCCTAAGGATAGCATATAGTAAAAATATTATAGGGGGGGGGAGTTCAGCGGGCAAGCGCCGCTTGTTAAATGGGGGGAGGAGTGGGGGGGCGGAGCCATATAGAGAGCTTCTCATGAAAAATTGTTAAACATCAAATCTTATTAACAAAGGGGCAGTTATAGGACAAAATATCAGTCCGCTCCAAGTGACATTGGAATGATTGAGAGTTATAGGTACTTAAGTGATATTGTTCCATGGGGGGGATTTAGGCTAGATATGTAAGTTAATGCTTCTTAAGTGGATTATATGCTAACATGAGAGGAGAAGTCCAGGGCTAATATCAGTATTGTTAACAATATAATTAAAGCTGACCGACCAAGACTAAGCGATATACATTTGGTTTTACATCTTATATACAGATAATTAATAATTAAATAGTGCCTCTAGGTATAAGTAAAGCTCTTAATAAAGTAGATAACACTGGCTCTCATCCAATAAGTATTTGATAACAGTACCTATATCAAACTCAATGCAAACAGTGAAGAGCTTTTTAAGTAAGAATATAAGGCTCTACCCTCAAGCTTACTAACATTTAAATACTACTTAACAAATATTGATACCGCCAATAAACCCTCATCCAAAAAAGAATTATATAATTCTCAGAGGCTAAGAATGACCCCAAAACCCGCCATGGGAGCAGGGAACATCAAGTACCTTAATTATATTTAATACTGAGCCATTTAAAACATATATTGCGAGAAGTTTTACCCTGAATATAATTCCAAACCAGTGCCCAGGTCATAACATATCATCATGCCAACTTATATAATTAGGGTATAGGAAAAACAATAATTGTTTACGGCCCATATCATAGTTAACTGCAGAATATATGCTGATCCATAAATTCTTCTGTATTGTACAACAGCAGTGTTAGGATTATTTTGCCCTTGTGGAATCTAAAAAGGGGTGTACATAGGAATGAGAGGGTACAGATATGTCTACCCCATACAGATGGAAAAAGGGCTTTATGCAAGTATTCCTCTTTACTAGGGTAATCTGGGAAAGATATATTATAAGTAGCTAAGTATAAAGTGCTAATGGATTGAACTTCCAGACAGTAGCTTATACCACTATATTACACACAAACGCAATAGTTCCACAACTACCCATAACTCCTCACATTAAATAGGTGAATTAGAAAATATACAATACTATGCATCACTTTAGGAAATAGTGAACAATAGAATCTGGGGACAGTAAAACATATGGTTCTCAACCTAAAACCCAAAGCTTCCTAATCACAGGGCGAGTGGAAACCTGATATTTCAGAAACATGTCCAATGTGCTCCTTAATGATATCTCAACTCAATGAATCCGGGCAGTGAGAAAGTCAGGGTTCTTGTAGTGAGTACACGCCTCTCTTTTGTAGCCTCTCAAGACTAAATTTATTTTGAAAGAGGGTCCACTGTAAGTTGATCTTATGAGGCCACGCTAGGTTAGATTTCGCATCAACAGATAAAAGCAGCTATGAACTTGTATTATTAAGTGTTATATAATAATAAAAGAAAACTTTTGAAAAGGTGCCCATAAAAACATATCAAGTAATATTAACAACACGGATCAATTAACTCAGGTCTAAAATAACCGTTAGTGAAGGGTGGGAATCTGTAGAGCCCAAAGTCAATTCACCAACTCACTAGTAGTAGGCTATCTTCATCCGATCCCTCTTACAAACAGGGGAGTCACCCCAATGCCAGTTCTACAGTCCGAGGGAGTTATAAGCTTCCATCCCTGTAGCAGAAAGTCGGCTGTGTCTCCCATGCCGCAGGACCAAGATGAGTGACCGGAAACCTCAAATATAGAGGTTTTAAACACAAGCAGGGATTTCAAAGATGGCTGACAATCTATACAACAGTCTACCGCGTCTGCCAGCACAACACCGGATCTCATAGCGCTGCGACCTGTTGCAACCGCGGACCCTGTGGTATGCTCTTCAAGCTCTTTAACGTCTACAGCTTTATGAAAGATCAGGGTATCTGACAGGCTGTGACAACATATGCTGCGAATACCTTCATAATAGACCTCTGAGATGTTATGAAGTTCCGGATTTTCAGAGTATGTGGGAGATAAGAGCTTGTCAGGACTCAGGCTGGTATCATAGTTAACCAGGTATATGTGAGTAGAGGTCAGAGTCCCCTCGTTGATATAATCCGCAGGTTTTAGTAGTCGCTCCCTCTTGGTCATAGGTTGGGTCTCTTTGAGCTCATTCATTGCCGTATGCGGTAGTTGCATCTCCATCTTCAGGGTAGAGAGGTCTGAGGTAGGCCCGCCTGAACCTGGCTTATTTAGTTCTCTCTTACCAGTAGAAGTTATCGTATCTTCGTTAGGCCTGTCGGAGTATACACTGCCGGTGTCTCTACAAGCTAAGGTGAGATCCATATAGTAATAGTCCATCTTAGTCTCTAGGTTTTTAAGAAGGGATTGTAGAGTGGCGTGAGATCCCTCCATGTTCTGGGTACATACAAGGCCGCATGGTTTTGTTCCCATAGATCCAGATCTTGCTGTTATGAGGAGTATAATCAGCTCTGCAAATACACTGAGATGTGCTGGGGCTCTCTAGAAGTAGTTAGGAGGCATTTAAAGAGTCTTTTGAACGCTTGTCTAATGATAGTTAACCTCCTCAATTTACTAATAGTCAGAGCTCCGTGTATTAGCAGCCATCCATGTTGGTAGTTGGCTCCGCCCCCCTTAAACAGTATTTTTATTTCCCCATAGACATCAATGGGGCTGTGTTACGGAACTTTTGTTTCCGCGATCGCAGATGGTTTTTTTTTTTGGCCGGCTCTCCCCATTGATGTCTATGGGGAAATCGTGCATGAGCACGTCTGAGCAGCGCCTTGATTGTGTGCGGTATGGAGCTCAACGCAACCATATCGCATGCAAAAGGCGTATGATTGAAAACTCGTAATCTAGCTGAATGATCTTTAAAGAGTTATGTCGGCACTTTTTAATATTTCTCTGGCATTCTCAACATTGCGTTGGATCCCTTTTGAATATATCTCCGCCTCGCAGCACTTTCGATCATCAGGGCCTAAGTGCTCTGTGAACAGTTATACTTCAGCCGCTGTCCAGCAGGAAGTTGAAAAATAAAAGTCACAATAGCCAATCAGCATCAGAAGTGCTGAGGTCATGCTTTGCTTTGCTGTGATCTCATGAGATTTCATAGTGAACTTCCTTAAACGGACAGTATACACTCATTTTCATATAACTGCATGTAATAGACACTACTATAAAGAATACGATGCACAGATATTGATATAAAAATCCAGTATAAAATGGTTTAAAAATGTACTTAGAAGCTCTCAGTTTAGCTCTGTTGAAAAGGTAGTTGGAAAGCCCACTGCAAGTAGAAAATAAGACACTCCCCCCTCCCCCTTCTTTTGCATATGAAAAGACCCTTTACACAAACAGGAGCAAGCTGGAGAAGGTAGCTGACAGTACTTTTTTACATATAGATGTTTAGGTGATATTTTCTAGTCAGCTTTTTACAGCGATGCTGCATCACTTTCAAGTGCTTTAACATTTGGGTATCATGACCCTTTAAGTATGTGGGAAATTGCAAGTAATTAGATCTGCTAATATTATCTTTAGGCTAGATTACGAGTTTTGCGGTATGAGTGAAAAAGCAGCGTTAAGGCTCTTTTTCACTACCGCTGGTATTACGAGTCTTGCAGGTTTAGGGGCACCGCACACTTTTTTGGCCGTAATGCAACGTAACTACCGCAGATTTCAAAAAGTCCTTTTTCAATGGGACTTCCATAGCGCCGGTATTACGAGTTTGCCTATCCGGCCAAAAAGTGAGCGGTACAGCCAATACCGTCAAGATCCATACCGTAAACTGAAAGTCAGTAGTTATGGGTTTTGCGCTACAAATCTGTAACATAAAACTCATAACTAAAGTGCTAAAAAGTACACTAACACCCATAATCGATCTATTAACCCCTAAACTGAGGCCCTCCCGCATCGCAAACCAAATCATTTTATATTACAACAAGAAGTAACAGAACACAATTTATGGTTTGTATTTACCATTACTAAAAGGCCAGTTTATTCTTATTCATAAATTCAACCTTTAAGTTATTAAGGAAGGTGGAACCACCTGTAAGTCATTTGTCAGGTTCCTGACATGAAAAATTTGGGGAGAAAATGTTTTCTCTTTTTCTTTAATGGTAACTTTTGTAGAACAATCATTAGATAAAGTTTTCTAAAGGATTGACCTCTATATGCAAACTGCAAAAAGATTATGTACATAGTTAAAGTCAGCTCTGGAGCAGCAATGCACTAATGGGAGCTAGCTGAACACATCTGGTAAGCCAAATGCATGAGGCGAATGTATGTAGTCAACAGTAACCAGTTAGCTCCCAGTAATGCATTGCTGCTCCTGAGTCTATGTCAACAAAGGATACCAAGAGAATAAAGTAAATTTGGTAACAGAAGTACGTTGAAAAAATATCTTAAAACTGCATTCTCTATCGAGAATCTCTACATTTATGAAAAGGCTCCTACTTTATAGTCAGTAGGTGCCTGGGAGGTGAACTTGAATAACAGTGTCCAGAAGATGAAGATCAAGGTGAAGCAGGAAGGAGGTTAGGCCTAATGCCAGAGGGTTAGACCTTAGAGGAACACTTAGGTCCTACTGAAAGGTTTAGCCAAACAAAGGAATTGTTCTGAGGAGGTCACACTTAGGATTATTGTTATTATAGTGCCTTGTGTTTAGTTTTAATGTAGAGGGGGGGGGGGCTTGCAGCTATGGTTAATTGCTATGGGACTTCATCTAAGGATAGCTTGAGGGTTATGTGTCTGTGGCGATGCGTTCAAGGGTTGCGCTGGATATGGGGAAAATTATGGTATATGGTTTAATTAAATTAGGTGACCATGCGGTTGATTAAATCATTTTACATTTACTAATTGTTTAAACGTTTCTAATTTAATGCATCCATGAAAGAAAATTTTTGAGTTTTATATCCCTTTAACTTGTATCAAAGGATTGTTCAGATCCAAAAACATTTGCGTATTAGAGAAATATTTGTCACATATTATTCATGATTGATATTTACCCTTTTTAAGTAAAAATGATAGCCCGAAAACTTCCACAGTCAAAAAATATAAATTGAGTCGACCCTTTTCAAATAAAGAATTCTTTAAATCTGCCAATAAATTATTTTATCCTTGGTTACGCTTTTATATTTATAATTCCTAATGACTTTTTTTATTGTTGCAGGCAAAGACATGTCACTCTTAATATTTATAGACATTGGTCAAGGTCTTAGTAGAAAAAAATGACATGTCCTTCAATACACGAGGATACAGTTTAACTGCAAATCCTATCATCATTTGCTGAGCCAACAGATGGCAGTAAATCTCCACTCTCCTCCTATACAGGTGACTGTTATAGTCTGTTTTCCATAAACTGAGAATTTTCTGGTTGTAAATCCAGAAATAGGGTCTCAGGAAGCACAGTAATTTGAAGGTAAACATAGAATTCAATATGAGGTGTATCCTAATGGATAGTCTATAAAGAAAAACACAATCTGTACCATTGAATGAACTATTTTAACAGATATTTCAGAACCGCTCTCCTTTGCTAGGCTGTATTGTTAATCCTTTAGCTGCTTATGAAACAGATACTGAACATTGCTGCAGCACAGAACCTCCCTTTACAAGAACACAATTATTTATATAAAATATTTATAAACAGGATGCCTGTATCTCTGAATGCAGTGAAGGATGGTATCCTGCTGTACCAATAATAATGTGGATCTTGGCTTTCTTTGTATAATACTTTTCAGTTTGGCACCATTTCTTATGTACAGCTAGATAAGTTTGGTGGAGTGGAATGCTGGAGAGGCTGAATATAAGATTTCTCTTTGTCCGAGTTGACTGGACGTAGAATTGATCCATCTTGTAAAGGGGGATTGTTCTGTTACCATAAACATAGGAATTATTCTCCATTGAAAAGGAACCTTGACATTATTCTTTGGGCATATATTGGAGCTCATTTTTGTTATAATAAATCAGCAGCTTTTTGGTCTAAGTGTGGTTATAATAATTCTGTGTTTAACAAAAACAGAGCAAAATAAAATGTAATTGAAAAAACATAAAATTCCTATTTCTTCTGGTAGATTCATTAAGAGGTCTGGTCTCACCAGCTTCATATGCTGCGCCTATGTTATAAAAAGAAACTCTAAAGAATGTGATGAGATTCGTAATAGACAGAGAAATTATCAAAATGTTGTCATGTAACTATTGAACCTAGTACATAGGGAATTCTGTGTCCAGGGGAGGTTCTAGACCAGGGTTATCCAAATTATGGCCCGAGGGCCACATCCAGCCCTCAAAGGGTTCTTTTCATTAGGTAATGAAAGGGACATGAAACCCAAAACATTTCTTTCATTATTCAGATAGAGAATACAATTTTAAACTACATTTGAATTTACTTCTATTATTTAATTTGTTTTATTCTTAAGCTATCCTTTGTTGAAGAAATAGCAATGACGGGCGAGCCAATGACACAAGGCATCTATGTGCAGCCACCAATCAGCAGCTAGCGAGCCAATTTATAAATGCTTTTCAACAAAGGATATCAAGAGAATGAAGCAAATGAGATAAAAGAAGTAAATTGAAAAGTTGTTTAAAATTAAATGCTCTTTCTAAATCGTGAAAGAAACAATTTGGGTTTCATGTGCCTTTAAGAATGTGTATTTTTAGCAAGCTTTGTAACTTTAAGTAGCAAATACAGTTAAATTAAAGGGACATAATAGTT
The DNA here is from genome assembly GCF_027579735.1 of Bombina bombina. NCBI lineage: Eukaryota > Metazoa > Chordata > Amphibia > Anura > Bombinatoridae > Bombina > Bombina bombina. The sequence goes on along the minus strand of NC_069508.1, from coordinate 190,447,383 downwards.
AGAGCATGTCATTTTAAGACTATCAACACAAAACTCTGTGTTTTTAATCCCCACAAAGGGGTTAAACACATAGTAGAAGGACTGCTTGGGACCAGTTTTGCTCCACGAATCCAATCAGCAGCGTTATTTGCACATCTCAGTTATGTCCAAATCACGTGTCCAAATCACGTTAGTGAGACTTCCAATGGTTACAATGAACAATCATTCACATCCAATAAAGCAGCTCGTGTTCCTCCAGCTGCAAGCATACGCCAAACGCTTACAACAAAGCTAAGTGGCGAAACAAAAGTAGAAAAAGAGAGTTTCTAAAGTGAGTGAATTGAAAAATGGCAACAATTCAAGAACCGCACTCATTTAAAAAGTAAAAACTTTCACAATTTATTAGTAAAGCGTAAAAAACGTACAAATTCATTAACATACACAGAGGAGTGTGGGATAGTAGAACTCGATCTACGTCATCTGACGCGTTTCACACCGTTATGGCGCTTTCTCAAGGACTGTAACAGTTTGAGCCTACCTAGGTTTAGCTTTTCAAAAGTACCACCAAGGGAACAAAGCAAATTTAATGATAAAAGTCAGTTGAAAAGTTGTTTAATATTGCATGCCCTATCTGAATCATGAAAGTTTAATTTTGACTAGACTGTCCCTTTAACCATTTTGCTGTAGCCTTAAAATTACATGATCTAAAGATTTAGATCATGTAATTTTTTTTTACTCATTTTATGACCTTTAAACTCATTAATAATAACTATGTAATGTTTAAAGGGATAGTCTAGTCAAAATTAAACTTTCATGATCTAATTTACTCCTTTTATCACATTTTCTTAGTTCTCTTGGTATCTATATTTGAAAAAAGCAAGAATATAAGCTTAGGAGCTGGCCTATTTTTGGTTTAGAACCCTGGGTAGCGCTTGCTGATTGGTGGCTACATTTAGACACCAATCAGCAAGTGCTACCCAGGTTCTGAACCAAAAATGGGCCAGCACCTAAGCTTACATTCTTGTTTTTTCAAAGAGAATGAAGAAAAATTGCTAATAGGAGTAAATTAGAAAGCTCCTTAAAATTGCTACTCTATCTGAATAATTTAAGATTTTTTTTTATTTTCTCTCTCCTTTATCCCTTGAAATATCCCTACAGGAATAGAGGGGGTGGGGGGGGGGGGCAAGAGGGAAGTGGAGTCAGATGGGTTATGGGGGAAACAGGGCTATTGACCTAAAATGGGAGCAGTGGGAGGGACAGTGGGCAGCGTCACAATCCTGGTTGGGAGCTCTGCACTTCCCTTGCTCAGCATAGAGCACAGTCTGTGTAAAAAAAACTCTACCTTGCAAATTAAGAATGTATGGGGGATAGTACCTTTTCTAGGTTTGGGAGTACTAGAGTAATGAATTGGTGTGTATAGAACCATCAAAAACCACAAGTGGTATCACCAAGGGGTTTCACTAGCTCCCAGACTGGCCCCCCAACTGTAATTGGCCCTTGCTTTCCCAACCCACTCTACCCAGGATCCCCCCCAGCTCTGCAGTAGCCTCACCCATAACACTCCCCCAAACCCGCCCACTGGTTACCCGGACATTGCAAAGATGCTTCAAATGCTCCCAAATCTGCACAGTAACCCTGCATGGCAGCAGAAGTGACAGGACGGCTGGTGACGAGTCTCTATGTGACCAGAACCACATCTCTGACAACTACTTCTTTATAACATTATAGCAAACTCTGTTCATATCTCCCCATCATTCACATTTCTCAAACTGGAACAAATGTTGGGATGTGGTTATAGCAAGGGACAGGCTAGAAAATATATTAAAAAAAATACAAATAGCTTTTAAAAATAATAAAAAGAAAAACACTAAATAAAAGGTAGATAGAGTTAGATATCCAAGGAAAATAGTAGCCTGAGAACAATAAGCAGATCAGTTTTTAAAAATATATATATTAGTTACTTAAATATTGAAAAAAACAAGTGTATTATTATTATCAGGTAGATTCCACAACGCTATAAACATAGCTAGTATACAAGATAACATTTACAGGGATCAAATGGGTAGAGGGCCCTGCCGAGAGTTTCACCGTTGCAGTCAGCTCTTATGAAGCGATCTGCAAACAGCTGGGCTCATAGGCTTACATGCTAAGGGGTTCAAGGGGAAAGCGATGGAGTTAGGAAAGGTTAGTGTAGGTTGTAAGCATCCCTGAATAGTAGAGTCTTTAGGGAGCGCTTGAAGCTGTTAAAACTAGGGAGAGTCTTGTGGAGCGAAGCAGAGAGTTCCACCAGATGAGAGCCAGTCTGGAGATTGGTCTGGTGCAGAGAGGTAGATTTGGGTGTCATCGGCATACAAATTATATTAAAAAACCCATGGGACTTTAATGATGATGTGTAAAGTTTTAATGTTCATAAAGCAGTGGGCGTCGCCATATTGTAACCAAGGTTACCTGTTCTACTGAGTGTGCAACAAATCACTGTGTGGAATATAGCAGTGTGAAGTCTAGAGGCAACACTTCATCTATTAAAAAAGCCCACAATTTTCTGAATTATCAGAATTGTGGGATTTTAATTCTAAATTGGAGCAGCAATGCAGTTTCTGCGACAGTTAAAAGATATGCTATACCCTTTCAATGGAAACTGCATTCTCTATACCTCTTCACACAGCTTGAAAAGCCAAAATCTTTCATCACTATAGTTTCTGGAAGTGTCAAGGATTGGGCAGAGAGAGGTAGAAGGAACAAGAAGAGAACACATAAGACGAGAAGCCCTTCCATGGCTTCTCTGTTACAGCATTCCCACTGCGGACACTTTATATGCACACCTGGAATCAAAATGTTATCATGTCCACTTTTGAAACAGTAGGGAATTATGCAGCTCTATTAAAGTGACACTACATTTCCTACATTCGATTATCTTGGTATCACCAACAAAGATTCCACCCACTTTTTAATAATCCCAGCCAGACTCATGCTATTATTACCAGGGGAATGTTACAGCATGGTCGTAGCTGTGCTTTGAAAGGAAGCAGTCGGGATGTGCAGCATTGCTAGGAGCTGTTCTATTCCAAATTCTGGGATGGCCAGGTGTGCTGAAGATGACCGGTCTGTTGCTGTAGAAATCAGGGGCTACACTAAGTAGGTTCTGATTAGCACAGCCAGCTTCTTGTACATTATGTAGGTTTTACCTTGAGCTTTATTTAAGGAACTCACTTTATTTCTCTTTGTCGGAAATGACCTCTGGCCTTGTCTTTGTGCCAAGACTGAATGAAAGGTGTTAAAAGACCATCTCCCATTTAGTGCTTGGTCATTTTTGATTGGAGACCAAAGTTTCATCTTCCTGGCCTGTTATCCTGGCTAGGTACTAAATTGGAGCCGTAAACTACTTTTATCTGTCAGCAACTTCAGTAGCTTATGGCTCCATTTTTTACAGCTCAATGAAAGCCCTAAACCAGGTAATTTGAGTATTGCCTTATAGATGAATATGTCTTTAACCTGTACCTAGCTTATAATTCCCTTTTTATATATTCTGTATATATTATATTTGTTTTACAGTATATAATTCTATTTGTCACTTTGTAAACTTACTTTTATGAAAGGTTTTACATTATATCCCTATTTTCAGCCCTTTAGAACCTGTATAGGTGTCTATGTAGTCTATGTAGTCTTTAAATTTTAAATTGTGGTTCTTGATGACATTATGGGTCAGTGCCTTCTTGTGTGACGTGTATGTGCTCACACCCAACATGGCTTCTTTTTTGTTTGGTGGTGGTATTAAGACTTGCAGAAGCTCTGTGCCATCTTGTGTGATATGTATGTGCTCATACCCACAATGGTTTCTTTTATGTTTGGTGGTGGATTATAGACTTGCAGAAGATCTGTGCCATCTTGTGTGATATGTATGCGCTCATACCCACAATGGTTTCTTTTATGTGTGGTGGTGGATTATAGACTTGCAGAAGATATGTGCCATCTTGTGTGATGTGTATGTGCTCACAGCCACCATGGCTTCTTTTATGTTTGGCAGTAGCATGTAGATTTGCAGGAGCTCTGTGCCATCTTGTGTGATGTGTATGTGCTCGCAGCCACCATGGCTTCTTTTGCATTTGGCGGTAGCATGTAGACCATATGAAATCATTAAGATCATTAACGTCAATGCTGTGACTCTACTGTTGCCACCTTCCCTCAAAATTCACTACCCCACCAGGGATCTACATCAACTTCCTTCTTACTCACCTCGAATTGTGGATGAGATTGATTACGAGGTTGAGGCAATTCTGGACTCTCATTACTACCACAACCAACTTCAGTATCTGGTTCGGTGGAAAGGTTTTGGGGTGGATGAGGATTCTTGGGAGCCTTATGCCAACTTGTCTGCTCCTTGTCTTCTTTCTCTCTTTCATAGGAGACACCCTGACAGACCTAAGCCTTGATCCGCTGAGCGGCTCCTTGAGGGGGGCGTCCTGTTAGGGTATAGCCACTCCTGTACCTTTAAATTGCTGTTCATCATCTTGCTCTCCCTATTTAAGGTCCCTCCTCTTGATTACCTGTGCTTGGTAATTTGTGTTGAACTCAGCTTTATCCTGAGCCTGTGCGAAGAGACCTAGCCTCAGACTCCCTGTCTGAAGACACGGTCGGCGTCTGACGTCACTATCCCCCTTCCGGACTCTCGGATTTCCAGAGACAAGCTTTTGTAGCTGTATTCAGACGCCGCAGTGATTTCTGCTCTTGGACTACACATGTAACTTACCGGTCTCTCAAGTTGGTAACGTACTCAGCTCATTCTGAAGTTATTCTTTTATAATCTGCTGTGTAGCTCTTTTGTGCTTTATGGACATTCAGTTATACTCGCTTCCTCCTGTTGCATTTAACATAATAGATACATACAGCAAGTAGTGTCTGTCCGGATTAAGTGAGCAAAGATAATATTCTGCTGGATACATTGCTTAACTCAGTGTGTGTGTGTTTCTTGTTCCCTGTTACCATAACTGGAATACCTGTGTCCTATTCCTATGGACAGCCTCTGAAACCTCTCAACCTAAGTGTATTGAAACTGTATTTGCACCCCAGTGTTGCAATAGTCCCATTTTATGTATTTGTATATAATATCTTTTCACTCTGCATTCATGTAGCAGTAACCCTCAGATCTATGAGCAAAATACAAGGTTCTAGTTAAGTCTTACGAACCTAAGGTTTGGTGTGAGACTGAGTGGTCCTGCAATTAAGGGTATCTATTCCAGTAGTTGCCTTTACATATTGCCAAGCTTTTTAAAAGGATACCCTGAAGCATGGATATAACAGAGCTCACAAACCGTGTAGGTTCCCTACACAAAGCATGGACCACATGTTGCAAGGACTTAGAGAAATTCAACTTGAAAATGAACATATTAGAAAATTTATTAATGAACACCTGTCTCAAAAACCGCAAGCTGCAGAATTGACCCCTGAACCTGCAGTGTTTCCGTCTGCAAAATTCTTTGGAAATAGAGCCTTATTTAGGGAGTTCAAAAATTCATGTACACTTTATTTCTCCCTGAAACCCAGAACTTACCCTTCTGATAGGATTAAGGTACTAACGGTAATTTCATACCTTAGAGAAGAGGCAAAATCATGGGCAAACACCTTATATGAAAGTAATGACCCCAGTTTGCAGTTGTTAGATTCATTTTTTGCAGCCATGTCTCTTCTATATGAGGACCATCATAAGCAGAACACTGCTGAGACTGCTCTTAGAAGTTTGCTTCAAGGTAAGCGAGCAGTTGAAGAGTACATTACGGATTTCAAAAGGTGGGCACCTGATACACAGTGGAACGAGCCGGCCTTGAAAAATCAGTTCCGTACAGGACTCTCTGAAACATTAAAGGACGAGCTTGCCCGTGGTATGGTCCCCATTGAATTAGAATCTCTTATGACTCTCTGCATCACCATAGACCGAAGAAACAGAGAGAGAAGATCCGAAAAGACCACGACTTAACCTTATAATAAGAGACCTCCTGTGTATCATTCCGTTACTTCTAATGTACCTCCTAGGGTGAATGAGGAACCTATGGAGGTCGCAGTGATGAGAGGTCTGTTAAAACCTGAGGAAAAGGCAAGAAGAAGACTTCAGAACCTCTGCCTATACTGCGCGGCCAAAGACCATGGTGTTAGAGATTGTCCCAGACTCATCATACAAAAGAGGGGTAAGAACATTGTAGTTAAAGACTGTTTGCATAATATTTCCTCTACCTCAACTCATTTGCCACTCTCTGTTTCCTTACAGTGGCAGCATCGGAAGACAAAGACCCAGGCCGTTATTGACTCTGGAGCTTCTGGGAATTTCATTGACTATTCTTTTGTGTTAAAAAATAAGATTCCTTTAATAAAGAAAGATAATGCACTAGCTATAAGATTGGTGGATGGTTCCTTTATCAATTCCGGTCCTATCACTCATCACACTTGCCCATTAAAAGTTGTTACATCGTCAGGTCATAATGAGGTATGCTCCTTTGATGTTTTGCCATTATCTTTATATTCCTTAATATTCTGTATCACTTGGCTGGTGAAACATGACCCAGTTATTTCCTGGAGTTTGGGCTCTGTGAACTTAAATTCTACCTTTTGTAAGGCATTTTGTTTCCCAAATCAGTCTATTTGTAATATCACTGACCATGTTTTGCCACACTGTTATCTCGAATATTCTGATGTGTTTCACAAGGTGGAAGTTCAGAACCTACCCCCTCATAGGACCTACGACTGTCCTATAGATTTAATACCAGGTAGTGTTATCCCTTGTGGTCACATATATCCAATGTCACAACCGGAACTAGAACATTTAAAAGAGTATTTAGAGGAGAACCTAAAATAAGGGTTTATTCGACCCTCCACGTCATCGGCTGGGGCAGCTATGTTTTTCGTTAAAAATAAGGATGGTACCCTTCGGCCTATTATTGACTACAGACAACTCAATAAGTATACTAAGAAGAACAGGTATACCCTTCCGCTCATACCTGAGCTTATAGAACGTTTGCAAGGAGTTAGCATATACACTAAACTAGACCTTAGAGGAGCGTACAATTTAATAAGAATGAGGAAAGGGGACGAGTGGCTAACAGCATTCCGCACACGTTAAGTCCTCTATGAGTACACCGTCATGCCTTTTGATCTGTGCAACGCTCCTGCAACTTTTCAGTGTTTTATAAACAACATATTTCATGACTTACTTGATGCTTGTATCGTCATTTATCTTGACGATATCTTGATTTATTCAGACAACTTACAGAGTCACTATGAACATGTAAAACTTGTTCTTTCCCGTCTTAGGTTGCATCGTCTGTATGCAAAATTGGAAAAATTATTTTTTAATACCACTACTATTTCCTTCCTTGGCTACCTCATATCCCCTTCAGGTATTTCAATGGAAGCAAATAAAGTTGAGGCAGTCACTAATTGGCCTACTCCCACCACCAAAAAAGACGTTCAAAGATTCCTTTGCTTTGCAAACTTCTATAGGAAGTTTATTAAGGGGTTTTCTGAGATTGCCAGGCCTTTGACTAGACTTACTCAAAAAAAATCTCAGGTTTACCTGGAATCAGTTAGCTGCCGAATCCTTCAAGAAGTTGAAGGATAGGTTTGTGACTGCCCCAGTACTGCAATTCCCAGGTTCCAGTTTACAGTATACGCTTGAGGTTGATGCTTCTGAGTATGCCCTAGGAGCAGTTTTATCTCAAAGATCCTCTTCTAAGGATCCCCTGCATCCTATCTCATTCTACTCCAAAGTCATGAGTTCAGCAGAGTTAAATTAGGCAATAGGTGAAAAAGAGCTTCTTGCAATAAAATCAGCACTTGAGTTCTGGAGGCACCTACTTGAGGGAACTATGCATACCATCTTGATACTTACAGACTATAGGAATCTTGAGTTTCTAAAAACTAACAAGACGTTAACCTCCCGACAAGTTCGGTGGAGTCTCTTTTTCTCTAGATTCGATTTTACCATCACCTATCGGCCAGGATCTAAAAACACAAAGGCTGACTCCCTTTCAAGAAAAGATCCCAAACCATTGAACTGCGAGATTCCGGGTTCCATAATTCCTCAAAACAGGTTTATCGGATTGACTTCGGTTGCTAGGTCCTCCATAAAAGAACATCAGAACTCTGATTCCTCCTTACCTCATCTTGGGTTACAGAAAAGTCACAATGACCTTTACTATCATGGTAGACAGATATACATTCCAGAAGCACTCAGAAGGGAGCTCATACATTCTGCACATGACTCCTTACTTTCGAGTCATCCAGGTGTCCATAAAACTCTTCATCTTCTTCAAAGAGATTATTGGTGGCCCCATATGGAAAGTTCAGTAAAATCATATATACAGTCTTGTTCCATTTGCACCACCTGCAAACATTCACGCACCCGTCCTTTTGGCTTGTTACTTTCCCTTCCAGTAGCCAATAGACCTTGGAGGGACATAGCAATGGACTATATAGTGGATCTTCCATCTTCTTCTAATTACAACACTATTCTAGTCGTTGTTGATCTCTTTTCTAAAATGGCTCACTTTATACCCCATAGAGCGTTACCAACTGCTTCTGAAACCACTTTGCTATTCGTGAATCATGTAGTCAAGTTACATGGGTTACCTGATTCCATCACGACTGACAGAGGCTCTCAGTTCACCTCTAAGTTCTGGAATCAGTTATGTTCCACTCTTAAAATAACAAGGAAACTGAGTACTGCTTACCATCCTCAGACGAATGGACAGTCCGAAAGGACTAACCAGTCTCTTGAACAGTACTTACGTTGTTACTGTACCATTGAACAGTATAATTGGTTCAACCTTTTGGCTACGGACGAATTTGTTCATAATAACACCATCAACTCTTCAATAAAGTCTTCACCTTTCTACGTCAACTATGGGTTTCACCCTTCCTACCACTTATTCCACAGAACTGATTTTATGTTACCAACTGTAGATGATACCATCAATACAATTGCTGAAGGATTTTCTACTCTTAAGGCAACCTTGCTGGAAGCTCAGGCTTCACAGAAACGACACTACAATCTAAGACGTTCAAAACCTCCTGAGTACAAACCAGGGGACAAGGTATGGCTCAGCACTAAAAACTTAAAACTTAAAATACCTAGTAAGAAGCTTGGTAAGCTTTACATAGGACCATATGAAATCATTAAGATCATTAACGTCAATGCTGTGGCTCTACTGTTGCCACCTTCCCTCAAAATTCACTACCCCACCAGGGATCTACATCAACTTCCTTCTTACTCACCTCGAATTGTGGATGAGATTGATTACGAGGTTGAGGCAATTCTGGACTCTCATTACTACCACAACCAACTTCAGTATTTGGTTCGGTGGAAAGGTTTTGGGGTGGATGAGGATTCTTGGGAGCCTTATGCCAACTTGTCTGCTCCTTGTCTTCTTTCTCTCTTTCATAGGAGACACCCTGACAGACCTAAGCCTTGATCCGCTGAGTGGCTCCTTGAGGGGGGCGTCCTGTTAGGGTATAGCCACTCCTGTACCTTTAAATTGCTGTTCATCATCTTGCTCTCCCTATTTAAGGTCCCTCCTCTTGATTACCTGTGCTTGGTAATTTGTGTTGAACTCAGATTTATCCTGAGCCTGTGCGAAGAGACCTAGCCTCCTTCCTGTTTCAAAGGATTTGCACTCCGTTTTTGTGTCAGCATCTACTATACCTCTTTGTGGGATTTTGAGGATCCTGCTATTCCTCATCTTGCTTTGTACTCAGGCTTTCCTAAAGCATTCCGCTCAATAGCCTGTCAGTTTATTCCACAGCTGTTTTGGGACTCCCTGTCTGAAGACGCGGTCGGCGTCTGACGTCACTATCCCCCTTCCGGACTCTCGGATTTCCAGAGACAAGCTTTCGTAGCTGTATTCAGACGCCGCAGTGATTTCTGCTCTTGGACTACACATGTAACTTACTGGTCTCTCAAGTTGGTAACGTACTCAGCTCATTCTGAAGTTATTCTTTTATAATCTGCTGTGTAGCTCTTTTGTGCTTTATGGACATTCAGTTATACTCGCTTCCTCCTGTTGCATTTAACATAATAGATATATACAGCAAGTAGTGTCTGTCCGGATTAAGCGAGCAAAGATAACATATCTGCTGGATACATTGCTTAACTCAGTGTGTGTGTGTTTCTTATTCCCTGTTACCATATCTGGAATACCTGTGTCCTATTCCTATGCACAGCCTCTGAAACCTCTCAACCTAAGTGTATTGAAACTGTATTTGCACCCCAGTGTTGTAACAGTCACATTGTATGTATTTGTATATAATATCTTTTCACTCTGCATTCATGTAGCAGTGACCCTCAGATCTATGAGCAAAAAACAAGGCTCTAGTTAAATCTTATGAACCTAAGGTTTGGTGTGAGACTGAGTGGTCCTGCAATTAAGGGTATCTATTCCAGTAGTTGCCTTGACATAGACTTGCAGAAGCTCTATGCCGCCTTGGGTGACATATATGTGCTCACTGCCACCATGGCTTCTTTTGCATTTGGCGGTAGCATGTAGACTTGCAGGAGCTCTTTGCCGCCTTGGGTGATGTGTATGTGCTCACAGCCACCACAGTTTCTTTTTCATTTGGCGGTGGCATGTAGACTCGCAGCAGCTCTATGCCACCTTGTGGGACTTTTATTTGCTTACAGCCACCATGGCTTCTTTTGCGTTTGGCGGTGGTGTGTAGACTTGCAGGAGCTCTATACCGCCTTGGGTGATGTGTTTGTGCTCACAGCCACCATGACTACTTCTATGTTTGGCGGTGGCATGTAGACTTGCAGAAGCTCTGCACCATCTTGGGTGACCTGTACATGCTCACACCAACAGTATCTTCTCTTATGTTTGACAGTGGCATGTAGACTTTCAGAAGGGTCTTTTTGCCAACAGCCTGTCTGCAAAGTCGGATTGGCCATTTCTTGCCAATGAAACATTTTTAATGTTTTATTTATAATGGTTGCTTTAATTAATTTTCATTAGTTGTGGTTAAATAATTTTGTGTCATGACTGCCCCTTATAAACCTGTGTAATAAATATTGTCCTGCTAATATACTCAAATTTCTTGCCTATTGTTGTACTAGAGGCCTCAGTTATAGCATTGTTAGTTACAAGTCTGTTCTTTATCAGTTGTGATAGAAATTAAGTGGGTTTAGAATCCTTATGACCAACAATTAATTTAAAGTAGTAGTCCATATTCTTCCTCCTTTTAAGCCTTTTGTGCTACCTTGGGACTTACCTTTGTTCCTTGAAGCTTGGATGACAGAGCTCTTTGAATAATTACACAAACCATTGATGTGGAATTTTATGAGGACATGACTGCTGACTGGTAAGTATGATTTATGGTCTGTGCACAGAGTATACCTACAAATCAGAGTCTTTGGACGTACACATGGTAACAATGTAACGTTGAAAAAAAATGCAGTTTTTAAATAGACTATAAAATACAAAGTGCCTTGCAATCATTTCAGGCAGAATAGCTGAATTACTAGCATTGTATTGTTGATCACCCTAGTTGATTTCTCATTGGATTAAAATGAGGTAATTTTACATCAAATTCATGAATTACTTCAAATGTTAGTCTGAAAATACCATACTTCTCAAGACACCTGCCTCTCTTCTATTTATACAAACAATAAACCTTTTTATAGCATTCATTTATACCCTTTGGATAGGTTCAGATGTCTTCACTTTTATATTGAACTCATAAAATACTTACTGATTTCTGGTCCCAATACAAGGACACTACAAAGGCTGTATATATACCAAAACAACACATTTCCTGGTGGATGGTGTATATTATCTCACCTTACTGACCATAAAGGCACCAATTCCACTGGGTCGCAAAGCTTATTCAACAGCTACAGTTTTCACTTCTTGGTCAGTAATAATGGACATTTGGTCTAGAGACTTGTGTAAAGCAGCAATATGTTCTTCTCACATATTTTGAAAACATTACAAATAAGACATACAGGCTTTAGATGATGTGAAAATACTTTCTACTATAAAAATAAGAAATGAAGTCTGTAGTATTGTTTATTCAACTTTTTTAGGTCTTTATAAATTTAGGTGAGTGCTACATAAAGGCATGAGCAAAGATACAGGCATAAACGTAAATTAGATTTAGTTCCTAGTTTTAAGTGCTGACAGTTCAAAGGTATATCATTGTAGACCAGCGAGCAGATAAAAAAGATACATATAGGAAGAAAGAGAAAAAGAAGGAATCAATACCATGACAAAATGAGAAAAACATAGAGTGAGAGAAAAAGGGAGACTTTGCTAGAGAAAACAACAAAAACACAAAGGAGAGACCAGTGCAAAACTGCTTTGTATTTTACAAGCCATGTACTGCAAGTACTGAATAATACTGCAAAGACATATTATATAAGTGGACAACGTTACTGCCCTTGTACCTCACCTCCTCAGGATCCATATATACATTATTTAGTCCCAGCACCACACTCCAGTTTCTTTACAGATTCTTAGCTGATGAAAATTATAAACCACAGGGAAAAAATATATAATTTACTGCTTTATGTAGCCAAAAAATTTATATAATTTACTGCTTTATGTAGCCAAAAAAATTAAAAATACAATTGTTTTTATTTTTAGCCACTTGATTTTGTAACCAAATATATGTCTGTATAGACAAGTAATGCTTGATGAGACATGCCTATGTCTATCCTTATCAGCATAATTCTTCCATCTGATATAAACTTTACAACTAGACAGACAATATATAATATAGGTAAAGATTTTCATAATAAGGTAGACTATATTAAGTACTGAATTAAACGGTCATGTTATTGCAATTTGTAAAGAGGTTAAACACATAGTTAAATCAGGAGCAGGAATGCACTAATGGGAGTTAGCTAAACACACCGTGTGAACCAATGACACATGGTCAGGAGCGTGCACATGTCTGGCACCAGTGTTTGCAATAATGTTTTTGAAAAGTGTAATACATGCAATGCTCAAGACCTGTGTACGCTCCTAGCCTACTGCAGTATGCTCTCATGGAAACTGGACAAATTTCAACAAAGAATACAAAAGAAATTTAGTAAATTTGAAATCAGAATTAAATTGGAAAGTTTAATTTTCACTTCCATGTTATTTTAATTTCCATTTAAACCTATTAAACCGAGTTCCCTATAATATATAAAACACACATTATTAAAAAAGAAAGATGAATATGAAAAGATAATATAATTAGATCCCTAACATAATTAAAATGTTTGCATGTTTAAATGCGCAAATTAATTAGGACAACTATGTTTTCATTTTCTTCGCCTGCAAGAATTAATTATTGAAATGTTCTGCTGCTCAGTCTCAGTTTTACAAGAACAGAAACCTTGTGCAATATGAGAGTTCGAGGTTTTATTTTTTCTCAGCACGCAGTAGCTAATCGTAAACAGTCCTTTAGTTAAAGGAAAACTAAAGTCAAAATGAAACTTTCATGAATCAAATAGAGAATGCACTTGTAAACAATTTTCCAATTCACTTCCATAATCAAAATGTGAATAATCTTTTTGTATGCACACTTTCTAAGGCACTGGCTCCTACTGAGCATGTGCAAGAGTTCAGTGTATATGCATTTTGTGACTGGCTGATGGCTGTCACGTGATGCAGGGGGAAGGTAAATTGAACTAATTTTGAAATTTCTCAGAAAACTCTACTGCTCATTTGAAATTGCATTGTATTTTTATCATGCATTTGTTGAATAAGCAGTTAATGGTTCTTTCACCTTTTTTTGGTGTGCAATGTAATTAATCCTGTTCTATCAAAACTAACAGCACAAAACAGCCTTAAAGGGACGGTAAACACCTTGTAGTTATAACATTTTTCTATTCCAATAGATGAACCTATCACTAGAGTCTGAAAATGATTAAAACAGATTAACACCTTGTTTGCTGCAATAGTTTTTCAATTGTCAAACTCCACCCAACACTTTCCTGATTTGGAGGAGCCAATCCACACTTGTGTCTGGTGAAGACAGGGCTTGCCACTATCATTGTGTCAACAAAGTCTCTATTGTTTGGTGTCATGACAAACTGCAAATAAGGAGAGATAAGTGACAGGGTTGTGACGCTGCCATGTGCAGAATCCACTATTTTCAGACTTAAATTACAGAAAAGGGAGGCCAAATAAAACATAAAATTATATTGCAACGTTGTTATACTATTTATAATTAAGTATTTTATATTACAATCTGCCCCATTAAATTTAATGCAGTAGAAAAATAAGAAACTAAGCTGTAGCTCCCGATATTTTAACCAGTTTGATAAACATATTCTGCTGTCCATTGAACATAATGGTCAAGGAAGATTCATCTGAAACATCAGAGCAAATGAAAGAATTTCAGATAAAACTAATAATTGAAAATGAACTTAAAGGGACACTGAACCCAATTTTTTCTGTTGTGATTCAGTTAGAGCATGACATTTTAAGCAACTTTCTAATTTACTCCTATTATCAAATTTTCTTTATACTCTTGGTATCTTTATTTAAAATGCAAGAATGTATGTTTAGATGCCGTCCAATTTTTGGTGAACAACCTGGGTTGTCTTTGCTGATTGGTGGATAAATTCATCCAAGAATAAAAATGTGCCTTCCAGAGTCTGAACCAAAAAAAAAGCTTAGATGCCTTCTTTTTCAAATAAAGATAGCAAGAGAACGAAGAAAAATGATAATAGGAGTAAATTACAAAGTTGCTTAAAATTGCATGTTCTGTCTGAACCATGAAAGAAAAAAATTTGGGTTCAGTGACCCTTTAATGAATATTTTAGACAAAAATGTTTTTGATGGTGCAGATGTTTAGGACAAACTATAATAAAAGGGCAAGTTACTGAGTACCCCTTGCCACTACTCCATATACCCCAGGGCTACCTGTACCACAGAGACACAACGTTCTAGACAGTGGTGGTTTAACCCCTTAATGACCAAGGACGTACGCCACACGTCCTCAAAAAAAATACAGTTAATGACCGAGGACGTGTGGCGTACGTCCTTGGTCTGGAAAGCAGCTGGAAGCGATCCTGCTCGCTTCCAGCTGCTTTCCGGTTATTGCAGTGATGCCTCGATATCGAGGCATCCTGCAATAACCCCCCTTGGCCATCCGATGGACAGAGAACCACTCTGTGGCCCTCTCTGCACCGGACATCGGTGGCCGGTATCGTTGGTGGGTGGGAGCAAGTCTGGGAGGCGGGTGGGCGGCCATCGATGTGCCGAGTGGAGGGTGGCGGGATCGGGGGCGGAACAGACGGGAGCGCGCACGGGAGTGTGCACGGGAGTGCGCACGGGAGCGCGCACGTGCACGGGGGGCGGCGGGCGGGCGCGTGCACAGGGCGGGAGCGGGAGGGAACCGCTACACTGCAGAAAAATAAAGCTGTTAAAAGTTAAAAAAAAAAAAAGTTTTAAAAGTTATAAATAAACAGCTAAGGGATCTGGAAGGGGTTGGGGGTTGGTCTTGGGGGGGGGGGAGCTACACTACAGAAAAGGGCATTTTTTTTTAAAAAAAAGGCACATTTTTTACTAAACTGGGTACTGGCAGACAGCTGCCAGTACCCAAGATGGCGCCCATTAAGGCAGAGGGGGAGGGTTAGAGAGCTGTTTGGTGGGGGATCAGTGAGGTTGGGGGCTAAGGGGGGATCCTACACAGCAGCATATGTAAATATGCCAAAAAAAAAAAAAGTCCAAATATAGCTTTTATTTTAGTACTGGCAGAGTTTCTGCCAGTACTTAAGATGGCGGGGACAATTGTGGGGTGGGGGAGGGAAGAGAGCTGTTTGGGAGGGATCAGGGAGTCTCATGTTTCAGGTGGGAGGCTGAGCTCTACACTAAAGCTAAAATTAACCCTGCAAGCTACATAATTAACCCCTTCACTGCTAGCCATAATACACGTATGAAATGCAGCGGCATTTGGCGGCCTTCTAATTACCAAAAAGCAACGCCAAAGCCATATATGTCTGCTATTTCTGAACAAAGGGGATCCCAGAGAAGCATTTACAACCATTTGTGCCATAATTGCACAAGCTGTTTGTAAATGATTTCAGTAAGAAACCTACAATTGTGAAAAATTTAAAGGTTTTTTTTAATTTGATCGCATTTGACGGTGAAATGGTGGCATGAAATATACCAAAATTGGCCTAGATCAATACTTGGGGTTGTCTACTACACTACACTAAAGCTAAAAGTATCCCTAAAAGCTCCCTACATGCTCCATAATTAACCCCTTCACTGCTGGGCATAATACACGTGTAGTGCACAGTGGCATTTAGCAGCCTTCTAATTACTAAAAATCAACGCCAAAGCCATATATGTCTGCTATTTCTGAACAAAGGGGATCCCAGAGAAGAATTTACAACCATTTAAGCCATAATTGCACAAGTTGTTTGTAAATAATTTCTGTGAGAAACCAAATGTTTGTGAAAAAATTAGTAAAAAAGTGAACGATTTTTTGTATTTAATCACATTTGGCGGTGAAATGGTGGCATGAAATATACCAAAATGGGCCTAGATCAATACTTTGGGATGTCTACTAAAAAAAAATATATACATGTCAATGGATATTCAGAGATTCCTGAAAGATATTAGTGTTCTAATGTAACTAGCGCTAATTTTGAAAAATAATGGTTTGGAAATAGCAAAGTGCTACTTGTATTTATGGCCCTATAACTTACAAAAAAAGCAAAGAAGATGTAAACATTGGGTATTTCTAAACTCAGGACAAAATTTAGAAACTATTTAGCATGGGTGTTTTTTGGTGGTTGTAGATGTGTAACAGATTTTGGGGGTCAAAGTTAGAAAAAGTGTGTTTTTTTTCAATTTTTTCCTCATATTTTATATTTTTTTTAAATTAAATTATAGGATATGATGAAAATAATGCTATCTTTAGAAAGTCCATTTAATGGCGAGAAAAACGGTATATAATATGTGTGGGTACAGTAAATGAGTAAGAGGAAAATTACAGCTAAACACAAACACCGCAGAAATGTAAAAACAGCCCTGGTCCCAAACGGACAGAAAATGGAAAAGTGCTGTGGTAATTAAGGGGTTAACTAGTGCAGGAACTAATTTATATCTTTTACAAAAATAAGTTAAAATAAACAATACTTAAAAGGTTTCCAAAGTCCTGGGTTACAAATCAATGGGGATTTTGCATATGGATCTTAATTGCTGATATATACAACTACATTCAATTACTTAAAATGTCTATTGCCCCCATTGGTCTTATATGAAGGAGCCAATTTACCTTGCTAGTGGAATGGATAAGGTGTGCCACTATAATCTTGTTAGCAAAATCATTTTGTTTTCTTATCATCTCTGCTGAGGCCAATAAGACAGACATAAAGCAGTTAGGCTTGTGAAGTCTGCAGTGTGCTCTTCAATACTCAGAACTGGAAAACCCACAAGCACAATAAAAAATAACAATATATTACAAAGTACCCCCCCTGCATATAATAAAACCTTTTTATGTTACAATATTAAGCTGTTTTATTTCCATTTAAGTTACTTAAGTTTGGAGATTTCTTATGTTTTGCTATAAACAAGAATACAAATAATTTATAGACATGAGTTTATCTGGGATTGGTGTTTACATTCTCATATAGAAATAATAAATAGTGCTTGATTTGTCAATCAAGGATGGACAAGGGCGTACATATTTGTCCCTGTTCGTTCCAGCTCTCCTCTGGCGTGCAGCAATCCACTGCCGGAATTTACAGCCAATCACGCGAGGGCAGGACCTGTCAATCTCCCCATTTGGTGAAGAAGAGGGTAGGAAAAAGCTTGATAAATCCTGACTGCAGGTTCTCTTGTGAGTTATAGGGAGTAAAAGGGTTTGATAAATGGAACCCTGAATGTCGTCTTTGGAGGTGTTGAGGTGTGAGGGCAAAGCAAATCATGTCCTTTATATCCAAGCACAATATCCAGTCATAAGCTCCCAAATCGGTCCCTTTTTAATGCTAATGTTATTATCCACCATTTTTAATGTATGTGCAGCTCATGTGTAGAGCAAACAACTCTCCTTCTTCATATGTTGCCTCTAATATTGCTGTGTCTGTTCCTCCCTCCCATTGGAAACGTTTCTGCAGATGCCCATGACCCTATGAGTCAAAAAACTATTGACCCCGGATGCAGATTTTTTTTTTCACTTTCTGCAATGAGATTTTTATTTCAATTTAAATTATGCAGCTACACTAAAGCACCAGCTCAACTGCAATGTGTTGATTAACTGGAGAATAAAGAAAATTTTAAGTTGTATAATATATTGCAGCAGTTGAAAAAAAACCCTGAGAGACAGTCATCAATGTGCTGCTCTGTATTTGACTGTTCTCTTCAAACATTGCTTTGCTCTGGCTGCACTGTGTTAAGGAAAACTTACACAATGCAGCCAGAGCACAGCACGGTTTGAAGACAACCGTCTGGGGAGTAGTGATGCAAAGCAAAAGTGCTAACCATTCCTGCATGTGTCCTATTCATTGTGCAGACGTTCTGCATCTCAGATCACAGCATGTCCTGCTTTGGGGCTTATGACATGACCTGCAAAATGAAAATGCTGTAATGTGTTTGAGAATTGTATTATTGCACTGTTGCTTGCATATAAATAGGTGCTTAACCCTTGCAGAGGAGTTAAACACATAGTTTAAGTCAACTCCAGAGCAGCAATGCACTACTGGGAGCTATCTAATTATCAGCTGGCTCTCCGTAGTGCATTGCTGCTCTGGAGCCTACATACATATGCTTCATAGCAAAGGATATGAATAGAATTAAGTACATTTGATTATTGAAGTTTATCTTAAAAATCTCTTAGAACTGCATGCACTATCTGAACCATAAAAGTTTAATTTGGACTTTCATGTGCCTTTTAATTCAGCAAATATCCACTATAGTCTTTGTCAGTGTTAAAGAGAAGGCACGATCCGTATACTTCTTTGTATTCATCCATATTTTTATTTTCATCATTTTTTTGGTGCAATGTCCTGTACCCTAATAGATTTCCTCATCATCAAAACATCTTGTAATCAGAAGGAAGTTTCTACTCAACTGGAGAGGAGCTTAACAGCTAAAAATAGGGAGCCATCTCCTCATCTCATGCTGGAATAGTCTGCCGTGCTAATACCTTAGGTTTCTCCCTGACGCACTGCACTTGTAACAAGAGTAAAGGAAGTAGAATTGGTAGCGTAAATGCATTTATCAGCCACTACTTCTCTGCAACTTGCTGTAAGTCCACGTCACTCTGTGATTACTGAATCATTCTCTTATCTCTCTCTCTTTCTCTCTCTCTCTCTCTCTCTCTCTCTCTCTCTCCCTCTCTCTCCCCTCCTTTCTCACTCACTGATTTTTTTTTTTTACCAACTTTCTCATGTAAATATACTTTATGTTTAAATAAAGATTTCTCTCTCCAGCCCTTTAACCCCTTAACGACCGAGGACGTGCAGGGTACGTCCTCTTAAAAAAGTCACTTAACGACCAAGAACGTACCCTGCACGTCCTCGGTTTGGAAAGCAGCTGGAAGCGATCCTGATCACTTCCAGCTGCTTTCCGGTTATTGCAGGATGCCTCGATATCGAGGCATCCTGCAATAACAATTTTTGCCCCTCCGGTGCAGAGAGAGCCACTCTGTGGCCCTCTCTGCACCGGACATCGATGGCCGCATTCGTTGGTGGGTGGGAGCGTAAATGGGAGGTGGGTGGGCGGCCATCGATGGCTTCTTAGTCAGAGAGGGGGGCGGGATCGGGGGCGGGATCGCCGGGGGCGCGCACGGGCGCGCGCGCGTGCACAGGGGGCGGCGGGAGGGCGCGTGCACGGGGAGGGAGCGGGTGGGAACCGCTTACACTACAGAAACTATTTTGGATATTATTGTAGAAAATAATAAAAAAAAAACGTAATGGAAATCATCTAAGGGATCTGGGAGGGGGTGGGGGATTGATCTGGGGGGGGGGGGGAGAGCTACACTACAGAAAAAACTAAAATAAATTTAAAAAAAACATTTTTATATGCAAACTGGGTACTGGCAGACAGCTGCCAGTACCCAAGATGGCCCCCAATAAGGCAGTGGGGAAGGGGGGTAGAGAGCTGATTTGGGGGGGATCAGAGAGGTTGGGGGCTAAGGGGGGATCCTACACAGCAGCATATGTAAATATGCTTAAAAAAAAAAGTAAAAAAAAAAAACTTTTATTTTAGTACTGGCAGACTTTCTGCCAGTACTTAAGATGGCAGGGACAATTGTGGGGTGGGGGAGGGAAGAGAGCTCTATGGGAGGGATCAGGGGGTCTGATGTGTCAGGTGGGAAGCTGATCTCTACACTAAAGCTAAAATTAACCCTGCAAGCTCCCTACAAGCTACCTAATTAACCCCTTCACTGCTGGGCATAATTCACGTTTTGTGCGCAGTGGCATTTAGCGGCCTTTTAATTACCAAAAAGCAACACCAAAGCCATATATGTCTGCTATTTCTTAACAAAGGGGATCCCAGAGAATCATTTACAACCATTTGTACCATAATTGCACAAGTTGTTTCTAAATAATTTCAGTGAGAAACCTAAAGTTTGTGAAAAAGTTGACTATTTTTTTTAATTTAATCGTATTTGGCGGTGAAATGGTGGCCTGAAATATACCAAAATGGGCCTAGATCAATACTTGGGGTTGTCTACTACACTACACTAAAGCTAAAATTAACCCTACAAGCTCCCTACAAGTTCCCTAATTAACCCCTGCACTGCTGAGCATAATACACTTGTGGTGTGCAGCAGCATTTAGCGGACTTCTAATTACTTAAAAACAATGCCGAAGCGATATATGTCTGCTATTTCTGAACAAAGGGGATCCCAGAGAAGCATTTACAACCATTTGTGCCATAATTGCACAAAATGTTTGTTAATGATTTCAGTGAGAAACCTAAAATTTGGAAAAGTTTTACTTTTTTTTTTTATTTGATCGCATTTGGCGGTGAAATGGTGGCATGAAATATACCAAAATGGGCCTAGATCAATACTTTGGGATGTCTTCTAAAAAAAAATATATACATGTCAAGGGATATTCAGGGATTCCTGAAAGATATCAGTGTTCCAATGTAACTAGCGCTAATTTTGAAAAAAAGTGGTTTGGAAATAGCAAAGTGCTACTTATATTTATGGCCCTATAACTTGCAAAAAAAGCAAAGAACATGTAAACATTGGGTATTTATAAACTCAGGACAAAATTTATAAACTATTTAGCATGGGTGTTTTTTGGTGGTTGTAGATGTGTAACAGATTTTGGGGGTCAAAGTTAGAAAAAGTGTGTTTTTTTTCCATTTTTTCCTCATATTTTATAAAAAATTTTTATAGTAAATTATAAGATATGATGAAAATAATGGTATCTTTAGAAAGTCCATTTAATGGCGAAAAAAACGGTATATAATATGTGTGGGTACAGTAAATGAGTAAGAGGGAAATTACAGCTAAACACAAAGACCGCAAAAATGTAAAAATAGCCTTGGTCCCAAACGGACAGAAAATGGAAAAGTGCTGTGGTCATTAAGGGGTTAATCCCATGTCTGCAGTGATATGAAGCTGAAGTAGATCTGTTAGTCACTGTGTGAATATACTTATCTTTTTTCCTCTTAAAAGGACAATCAGTTTAAAACTTGATCCCTTAGTTGAACACAATTTTGCACTTGTTTTTGGTAGATAATGCTTTTTTTAACCTCTTAAGGACATATGACGGAATTTTTCTGTCATAAAACAATTGAGCAAACTGAAAGCTGTGTCTTTAAAGGGTTAAAGGGACGTGAAACCCAAACATAGAGTATACAATTTTAAACAACTTAGCAATTTACTTCTATTATCTAATTTGCTTTGTTCTTTTGGTATTCTTTGTTGAAAAGAATGCCTAAGTAGGAGCAGCAATGCACTACTAACTGCTGATTTAGCTGCATACAAATACCTCTTTCTCTTGTTAAGTGTATCCAGTCCACGGATCATCCATTACTTATGGAATATATTCTCCTTCCCAACAGGAAGCTGCAAGAGTCCACCCACAGCAAAGCTGCTATATAGCTCCTCCCCTAACTGCCATATTCAGTCATTCTCTTGCAAGCCTCAACATAGATAGGAGGTTGTGAGAGTCTGTGGTGCTTTCTACTTAGTTTTTTCTTCAATCAAAAGTTTGTTATTTTTAAATGGCACCGGAGTGTGCTGTTTATCTCAGGCAGTATTTGGAAGAAGAATCTGCCTGCGTTTTTCTATGATCTTAGCAGACGTAACTAAGATCCATTTGCTGTTCTCACACATTCTGAGGAGTGAGGTACTTCAGAGGGGGAATGGCGTGCAGGTTTTCCTGCAGATAAGGTATGTGCAGTAAAATATTTTTCTAGGAATGGAATTGACTAAGAAAATACTGCTGATACCGAAGTAATGTAAGTAAAGCCTTAAATGCAGCGATAGCGACTGGTATCAGGCTTATTAATAGAGATACATACTCTTGTAAAAATGTGTTTTAAAACGTTTGCTGGCATGTTTAATCGTTTTTTAACATATGTTTGGTGATAAAACTTATTGGGGCCTAAGTTTTTTCCACATGGCTGGCTTAAATTTTGCATAGAAACAGTTTCCTGAGGCTTTCCACTGTTATAGTATAAAAGTTACAGTTGGTGCAGTTAAAATTACAAACAGTGACATTCAGCTTCCCTCAGCAGTCCCCTGCATGCTATAGGACATCTCTGAAGGGCTCAAAAGGGCTTCAAAAGTAGGAGCTGTTATGACTGTTTAAAACATATTTTTCGTTTTGTTAATCTGTTTTTTGTATTAAGGGGTTAATCATCCATTTGCAAGTGGGTGCAATGCTCTGCTAACTTGTTACATACACTGTAAAAATTTTGTTAGTTTAACTGCCTTTTTTCACTGTTATTTCAAATTTTGGCAAAATTTGTTTCTCTTAAAGGCACAGTAACGTTTTATATATTTGCTTGTTAACTTGATTTAAAGTGTTTTCCAAGCTTACTAGTCTCATTATTAGTCTGTTCTAACATGTCTGACATAGAGGAAGCTCTGTGTTCATTATGTTTTAAAGCCATGGTGGAACCCCATCTTAGAATGTGTACCAGATGTACTGATTTCATGTTAAACAATAAAGATCATTTTTTGTCTTTAAAAACATTATCACCAGAGGATTCTGTCGTGGGGGTAGTTATGCCGACTAACTCTCCCCACGTGTCAGACCTTTTGACTCCCGCTTTAGGGACTCACGCTCAAATGGCGCCAAGTACATCAAGGGCACCCATAGCGTTTCTTTACCAGGGGATTCTGTCGAGGGGAAAGTTATGCCGACTAACTCTCCCCAAGTGTCAGACCCTTCGACTCCCGCTTCAGGGACTCGCGCTCAAATGGCGCCAAGTACATCAAGGGCGCCCATAGCGTTTATTTTACAAGACATGGCAAAGGTGGTGAATAATATTCTGGCAGCAGTATTAGTCAGACTACCTGAAATTAAAGGAAAGCAGTTAGCTCTGGGGGTAGATACAGAGCATACAGACGCTTTAAGAACCATGTATGATACTACCTCACAATATGCTTAGTCTGTGGGTGATTTTTTTTTTTTGACTCAGGGAAGATGATTTAACCTGATTCTGATATTTCTACATTTAAAATTTATGCTTGAGAACCTCCACTTGTTGCTCAGGGAGGCTTTGGCTGCTCTGAATGAATGTGTACAATCGCAGGGCCAGAGAAATTGTGTAGACTGGATAAATAATATGCAGTGCCGGTGTGTACTGATGTTTTTCCAATACCTAAAGAGGTTTACTAATTTTTTTTTTAATAAGGAATGGGATAGACCAGGTGTGCCGTTCTCTTCCCCTCCTATTTTTTAGAAGAATGTTTTCTAATAGTTACCACCACACGGGACTTCTGGCAGACAGTTCCTAAGGTGGAGAGAAGAGTTTCTACTCTAGCTAAGCGTACCACTACCTCTGACGAGGACAGTTGTGCTTTTTAGATCCAATGGATAAAAAATGTTTATTCAACAGGGTTTTATCCTGCAGCCCCTTGCATACATTGCTTCTGTCACTGCTGCTGCGGCGTTCTGGGTTGAGTCTCTTGATGAGGCTTTACAGTTAAGCGACTCCATTGGATGAATATATTTGACAAGCTTATGCTAGCCAATTCCTTTGTTTTCTGATGCCTTGTTCATTTGACTAGACTAACGGCTAAGAATTCTGTTTTTTTACTATACTGGCGCGCAGAGCGCTATGGCTTATATCATGGTCAGCTGTCGTGACTTTAATAAATAAGCTACTTAACTTCCCTTCAAGGGGCAGACCCTATTCGGGCCTGGTTTGAAGGAGATTATTGCTTACATCACTGGAGGAAAAGGTCATGCCCTTCCTCAGGATAGGTCTAAATCAAGGGAAAAAAAAAAAAAAAGGTCTAATATTCGTACCTTTTAAAAACTTCAGGGCAGGTGTGGCATCCTCTTCCTCTAAGGCAAAACAAGAGGGAATTTTTGCTCAGTCCAAGGCGGTCTGGAGACAATCGGACCTGGAACAAAGATAAGCAGGCCAAGGAGCCTGCTGCTGCCTCTAAGGCAGCATGAAGGAACGGACACCTATCCGGTAACGGATCCTATAGGGGGCAGACTTTCATTCTTTGCCCAGGCGTGGGCAAGAGATGCCCAGGATCCCTAGGCATTGGAATTTATATCCCAGAGATATCTTCTGGATTTCAAAGATTCCCCCCCAAAAAAAGGGGAGATTTCGCCTTTCACAATTATCTGCAAACCAGATAAAGAAGGAGGCATTCTTACATTGTGTACGAGATCCATCCAGTTCCAAGAGAGGAACAGGGACAGAGTTTTTACTCAAATCTGTTTGTGGTTCCCAAGGAGAGGGAACCTTCAGACCTATTTTGGATCTAAAGATCTTAAACAAATTCCTCAGAATTCCGTCATTTAAGATGGAAACTATTCGTACCATCTTAACTATGATCCAGGAGAGTCAATAGAGGACTACAATGGATTTGAAGGATGCTTATCCTCACATTGTGATGCATAAAGATCACCATCGTTTTTCAGGTTTGCCTTTCTAGACAGGCATTACCAGTTTGTAGCTCTTTCCTTTGGGATATCTACAGCACCAAGAATCTTTATGGAGGTTCTGGGGTCGCTTTGGCGGTCCTTAGACCGCGGGGCATAGAAGTGGCCCCTTATTTAGACGACATCCTGATACAGGCATCAAACATCCAAATTGCCCAGTCTCATACGGACGTAGTACTGGCATTTCTGAGATCACATGGGTGGAAAGTGAACAAGGAAAGAGTTCTCTATCCCCAATCTCAAGGGTTTCCCTCCTAGGGACTCTGATAGATTCTGTAGAAATGAAAATTTACCTGACGGAGTCCAGGTTGTCATAGTTTCTACATTTCTGCCGTGTTTTTTTTTTTTGTTTTTCATCCCATCCGCGCCCTTCGGTGGCTCAGTACATGAATGAAATCGGCTTAATGGTAGCGGCAAGGGACATAGTACCGTTTGCACGTCTACATTTCAGACCGCTGCAACTATGCATGCTCAGTCAGAGGAACGGGGATTACACAGATTTGTCCCCCTGTTAAACCTGGACCAAGAGACCAGAGATTCTCTTCTCTGGTGACTATGTCGGGTCCATCTGTCCAAGGGTATGACCTTCCGCAGGTCAGATGGGACAATTGTTACAATAGATGCCAGCCTTTTAGGTTGGGATGCAGTCTGGAACTCCCTGAAGGCTCAGGGATAGTGGACTTAGGAGGAGACCCTCCTTCTAATAAATATTCTGGAACTGGGAGTGATATTCCATGCTCTTCAGACTTGGCCTCAGTTAGCAACTTTGAGGTACATCATACTCAGTCGGACAATATACACGACTGTGGCTTACATCAGCCATCAAGGGGGAACAGAAGTTCCCTAGCGATGTTAGAAGTCTTACAATAATTCACTGGACAGAGACTCACTCTTGTCTATCAGCTATCCATATCCCAGGTGTTGAGAACTGGGAGGTGGATTTTCTAAGTCGTCAGACTTTTCTTCCGGGGGAGTGGGATTTCCTCCGGAGGTCAAGACCAAGCAGGAGAGGGCTTTGGTGTTTTTGACAGCGCCTGCGTAGCCACGCAGGACCTGGTATGCAGATCTGGTGGACATGTCATCCTTTCCATCACGGTCTCTGCTTCAGAGACAGGTCCCTCTACCTCAGGGTCCTTTCAACCATCTAAATAGAATCAATCTGAGATGGACTGCCTGGAGACTGAACGCTTGATGTTATCAAAGCATGGCTTCTCCGAGTCAGTCATTGATACCTTAATACAGACATGAAAGCCTGTCTCTAGGAAAATTGAACATAGATATGGTGTAAATATCTGATTGTTATGAATCCAAGGGTTACTCATGGAGTAAAGTCTGGATTCCCAGGATATTATCTTTTCTCCAAGATGTTTTTGAGAAAAGGGTTGTCAGCTAATTCCTTAAAAGGAGACAGATTTTTACTCTGTCTATTTTTTTGCACAAGCGTCTGGCAGGTATTCTAGACGTTCAGGCATTTGGTCAGGCTTTGGTTAGATCCAAGCCTGTGTTTAAAACTGTTGCTCCGCCATGGAGCTTAAACCTGATTCTTAAGGTTCTTCAAGAAGTTCCGTTTGAACCTTTTTTGTTCCATAGATATCAATCTTTATCTTGGAAAGTTCCTTTTGGGTAGCTAATTCCTCGACTCGTAGAGTCTCCAAGTTATCTGTGTTACAATGTGATTCTCCTTATCTGGTCCTTCGTACGGATAAGGTAGTCCTGCGTACCAACCTGGGTTTTTTCCTAAGGTGGTATCTAACAAGTACATCACTCAAGAGATAGTTGTTCCATGCTTGTATTCTAATCCTTCCTCAAAGAAGGAACGTCTATTACACAATATTGGACGTGGTTTGTGCTTTAAAGTTTTACTTACAAGCTACTACAGTTTTCATCAAACGTTCACCTTGTTTGTTGTCTATTCTGGACAGAGGAGAGGTCAAAAGACTTCAGCAGCCTCTCTGTCTTTTTGGTTAAAAAGCATAATTCATTTAGCTTATGAGACTGCTGGACAGCAGCCTCCTGAAGGGATTACAGCTCATTCTACTAGAGCTGTGGTTTTCACTTGGGCCTTTTTTAAATGTGGCTTCTGTTGAACAGATTTACAAGACGGAGTCTTGGTCTGCGCTTCATACTTTTCAAATTTAACAAATTTGATACCTTGCTTCTTCGGAGGCTATTTTTGGGAGAAAGGGTTTTTTACAGGCAGTGGTAACTTCCGTTTAAGTACCTGCCTTGTCCCTCCCATCATCCGTGTACTTTAGCTTTGGTATTGGTATTCCATAAGTAATGGATGATCCGTGGACTGGATACACTTAACAAGAGAAAACATAATTTATGCTTACCTGATAAATTTATTTCTCTTGTAGTGTATCCAGTCCACGGCCCGCCCTGTCACTTTAAGGCAGGTAATTTTTTCATTTGAACTACAGTCACCACTGCACCCTATGGTTTTTCCTTTCTCTGCATGTTTTCGGTCGAATGACTGAATATGGCAGTTAGGGGAGGAGCTATATAGCAGCTTTGCTGTGGGTGGACTCTTGCAGCTTCCTGTTGGGAAGGAGAATATATTCCATAAGTAATGGATGATCCGTGGACTGGATACACTACAAGAGAAATAAATTTATCAGGTAAGCATAAATTATGTTTTTCCTCTGGTTGACTCAATGAGGCCAAATTATCACATTTCTGTCGGACCTGATCCGACAGTGCGGATCAGGTCCGCCAGACCTCGCTGAATGCGGAGAGCAATACGCTCTCCGTATTCAGCATTGCACCCGCAGCTCACAAGAGCAGCTGGTGCAACGCCGCCCCCTGCAGACTCGCAGCCAATGGGCCGCCAGCAGGGAGGTGTCAATCAACCCGATTGTACTCGATTGGGTTGAATTGTGGCGATTCCTGTACTCCTCATCAGAGCAGGCGGACAGGGTTTTGGAGCAGCGGTCTTTAGACTGAAGACTCGCCAGAAACACGGGCCCTCAAGCTCCATACGGAGCTTGATAAATGGGCCTCAATATCTTCAGCTAGCTCCCAGAAGTGTAGTGCTGCTCCTTCAAGAAAGAACACCAAGAGAATGAAGCACAGTTTACATCTATGACCAAATTTGCTTAATTCTCTTGGTATCCTTTTTTGACGGAGGAGCTAGATGGACAGATTGAGTAAGACAATGACTAGAGACATATATGTGCAGCCCCCAGTTAGCAATTAGCTCCCTGTAGTGCATTGCTGCTCCTGCGTCTACCTAGGTATGCTTGTCAACCAAGGATAACAAGAGAACAAAGCAAATTAGATAATAAAAGTAAATTGGAAAGTTGTTACAAATTGCATATTCTATCTGATTCAGGACAGTTTAATTGTGACTTTACCAATTACTGCACACTTAATAGTTTTCTTGGGCCCCTGTTTCCACCCACTAGCTGTTAAAAGGGAAAATATGGATTCCCCTAACAAATGTATGCAAGAATCACAATGATAAAGTAAAATATACAAGCGCATGGAAGCTCACCCACGGGACCCTTCTTTATGGCTTTTTAAAAATAATTTTATACAACCACCACCCAATATACCCATAATGCCCCAGCAAAGATTGCTGTTCTTCTTAGCATTGTTTTTGTACAAACATTCACACCACACACACTGTCTGCTGGTCTGAGCCATACGCTGTATCGGTTCAATTGATGTTCCCATCCTTCTTGTGCTGTTTATTTGCAGTCTGGCCAGTCATAACAATAATTAAACAATTAGACTCACAACCTGATTAAATGGCAGATAACGATCAAAATCTTAATAACCGGAAATTAATGTCGGCAAATCTTTAAAGTGTGTTTATCAAGGCAATTTGTGTGCAGTAAATAAGCACGCAGAGACGCATTTTACTCCTCTATCTGTTAATCTGCTTCGTCTACTTTTGCCCAGTCTGAGATTTGAGCACTGGCAATAGGAGAAACTCCTCTGCAGTCTGAGGTTGCATAAATTCCATTAATTAGCAATCTGGGCGCAATATAAAACATTTCACTAACGTTTGTTAAACAGGAAAGATGAACAAGGAAACTATTTATAAATATAATTAGGAGAGCGCCATAAATATTCTGCAGGTGCCTGCAATTCAGTGACAGATTGTGTCTGTCTGTCTGTCTGTCTCTCTCTGGATGTCTGTCTCACCATCTGTCTCCGGCCTCTAAATCTGTCAAGTGACAGTCCGTGTTTGCATTTGTTTGTCTTATTGTCTGTCGGTTTTAGTGACATAAATAAATTGTAACTAGACACGGCCTCTATCTCTCCATCAATTTTATTTCTCTATAGAATCCAGAGAAATCTTATAAACAGTAACCAAAATATTACAGTCACTAACAGCCAGCAGGAAATGTGCAGAAGATGGTGAGAAAGATTACTGTAAAAAGGGAAAGGAAAGTCAAGATTAAAGGACCACTAAACATAATAGTAATTACATGCATAATAAATAGACAATGCAAAAGCACTTAGATTTTAGCATTATTAGTAGATTGTGTCTGACAAGTTTCAGTTAGTTTTATTATCCTTACCGCTGCATCATGTGACAGCCATTAGCCATTCAAAAAAGTGCATATATATATACGTATATTCTGTGAATCTTGCACATGCTCAGTAGGATCTGGTGCCTCAGAAAGTGTGCCTATACAAATATTGTGCATAATTAGATACTAGGTGTGAGTTGGAAAGTTGTTTAAAATTGTACTTCTCAAAAATAAGAGCGCAAAAGATTAGGTGGAGATTGGGATTTGAGTGTAAAAAGAGGCATAAGAGAGACATGTTTAATGTTAGGATATATGTAGTGCTATAAATCCTGTGGGTATTCCTAATATTCTGGGAGGTTATCACTCCCACAAGCACAATTAATCAGATATCATAACCTAACCCCTCTTGTAATAATATAAATACACTACTACTAAATATATCATGTAGGTAAATGCAATGCCAAAAACACACTTTAGAAACTTAGAAAATCTAGTGTACAAATATCTAATTGTGATCAAACGGCAAGTTCTAAAACATTTCCAATAATGTAACCATAAAGTCTCTGTCTAAACTTGTAATATATCTACACATAAGGAAGTCAAAAGCACTTGTCTCTAATCTTTAGTGATAAAAGTTCAGTGATACGTAGGGAGATAAAGCTTCTTTCTTCCTGTACGTTACCTGATATTCTTATCCTTTCGCTTTGTTCCCTGTAGTCCTGTTCCTGGCATCCGGGTGTAGACAGTACTTCCTTCCCGGTGGAAACTCAAAAGATAAAAGAAAAAAGCAGAGAATGTCTGTGATGCACAGTCCAGTTTATTAATACAACGCACACATGGATATAATGCGCTTACATAAAATAAAACACAATAAACTTATCTGCATATCCTCCACGGCAAACCGGGAAACTGGAACTTCCTAGGATATCTCCCTAATAGTGAGCGAAACGTGTAGAGGCAACAGTGTAGCATTTTAAGTGCATAGAATTTGATGCTTGGCCGTTTAATAGTACGGTTTGGATTTTAGCAGTTTCTGTATACCACGGAGAGAAATATATCGCCATGGTTCTTGTAGCTGCTGGCGGCTATTGGGGAGATATCCTTGGAAGTTCTGGTCTCCTGGTCGTGATGTGGAGGATATGCAGATACTGTAAGCTTATTGAGTTTTTATTTTATGTAAGTGCATTTATGTGCATGTGTGCATTGCATTAATAAACTAGACTATGAATCACAGATGCTCTCTGCTTTTTTCATTTAGCTTTTGTTTAAAATTATGCACTTTATCTGAATCATGAAAGTTTAATTTAGACTGTACTGTCCCTTTAAACTTTCATGATTCAGACAGAGCATGTCGTTTTAAGACATTTTTACATTCACTTCTATTATTAGAGGGACATGAAACACATTTATTTCTTTCATGATTCAGATAGATCATGTGATTGTAAACAAATTTCCAATTTACTTCTTTTATCTAATTTGTTTTGTTCTCGTGGTATCCTGTGCTGAAAAGGATACCCAGGTTAGCTTAGGAGCTGCTGATTGGCGGCTTCAGATATATGCCTCATGTTATTGGTTCACCCGATGTGTTCAGTTAACTCCTAGTAGTCAAACATACAAAAAGGGGCGCCACATAGTACTCAAAAGTAAACAGGAAAAATAAGAAAATCCCTCACAATGTAGTTGGCACTGAATGAAAACAATGCGAGATTAGCGGGATGACTCTCACAGTGGTCAGCTCACTGGTTCCCTGGCAATGCTGCCTTGAATACTCGGCTTCTCTCTGAAATACCTCCGGTGCTGGTAGCCGTCCGAGCTGGCAACTCACTGGATCCCCTGTAACACATTTTCCAGTTTTCAACTTTTCTTTTGAAAACTTCTGGTGCTACAAACCATCCAAATCTGCTCACAAAATACTCCCAACTTGTGAAGGAGACAATGACTTGCAGATAAAACCAGTATGACTAAAAGCAATAATGATAATTTAGCTCCCAGTAGTGGATTGCTAATTCTTCAACAAAGGATACCAATAGAATGAAGCAAATTAGATAATAGAAGTCAATTGGAAAGTTGTTTAAAATTGTATTCTCTATCTGAATCAGGAAACAAACATTTTGGGTTACATGTCCCTTTAAATAATACTTTTCTCTTGCTGTTCTTTGTTGAAAAGCATATGTAGACATGACAATCTGATAATCAGTAACGTGCTGGGTTATCTACTTTGAAGCAGAACAAGACATGGCAGTCTGATAATCAGGAACGTGCTGGGTAAGATACTTTGAAGCAGAACAAGACATTGTAATCTGATAATCAGGAACATGCTGAGTCAGCTACTTTGAAGTAGAACAAGACAAGGCAATCTGATAATCAGGAACATGCTGAGTCAGCTACTTTGAAGTAGAACAAGACAAGGCAATCTGATCATCAGGAACATGCTGAGTCAGCTACTTGGAGGCAGAACAAGACATGGCAGTCTGATAATCAGGAACATGCTGAGTCAGATACTTGCAGGCAGAACAAGACATGGCAGTCTGATAATCAGGAACAGGCTGAGTCAGCTACTTGGAGGCAGAGCAAGACGTGGCAATCTGATAATCAAGAACATGCTGAGTCAGATACTTGCAGGCAGAACAAGACATGGCAGTCTGATAATCAGGAACATGCTGGGTAAGATACTTTGAAGTAGAACAAGACATCGCAATCTGATAATCAGGAACGTGCTGGGTAAAATACTTTAAAGAAGAACAAGACATTGTAAACTGATAATCAGGAATGTGCTGAGTCAGCTACTTGGAACATGCTGAGCCAGCTACTTGGAGGCAGAGCAAGGCAAGGCAATCTGATAATCAGGAACATGCTGAGTCAGCTAATTTGAAGTAGAACAAGACAAGGCAATCTGATAATCAGGAACATGCTGAGTCAGCTACTTGGAGGCAGAGCAAGGCAAGGCAATCTAATAATCAGGAACATGCTGAGTCAGCTACTTGGAGGCAGAACAAGACATGGCAGTCTGATAATCAGGAACATGCTGAGTCAGATACTTGCAGGCAGAACAAGACATGGCAGTCTGATAATCAGGAACGTGCTGGGTAAAATACTTTGAAGTAGAACAAGACATTGTTATCTGATAATCAGGAACGTGCTGGGTAAAATACTTTAAAGCAGAACAAGACATTGTAAACTGATAATCAGGAATGTGCTGAGTCAGCTACTTGGAACATGCTGAGTCAGCTACTTGGAGGCAGAGCAAGGCAAGGCAATCTGATAATCAGGAACATGCTGAGTCAGCTACTTTGAAGTAGAACAAGACAAGGCAATCTGATAATCAGGAAACGAAGACACAAAGAGAGAGGCGCACAAATGTGTGTATCGATAGAGATAAGGGAAGCACACACTTCAGAGGATTTGTACACCCATCAGGAAAGGGGTGTGTTTGTGGAAATGTTTGGTAGTGGCGGCAATAAAAAGCCGGTTTTAAAACTAATTTGATATGCCTGATGAAACGGCCAGGAGGGCCGAGAAACGCGTAGCAATTTTAAACTTGTTTATATATGCCTGTCAACTCTGTGCAATAAAAGTTTTAAGTTTATTTTAACCAACTTGAGCCTGGAGATTGATTGTGAGCATACCACTACCAGACAGTTCATTTATCGGAGAGCCGCAGCAACTGAAGATTAGCCGGAGAGAGCAAGCTGGCCAGCTCTGATTGCCAGCACGTTTCCACAAGCACACTGGTGTGCTGTGTTAAAGTGTGAGTACCCTGTGTACAAATCCTCTGAAGTGTGTGCTTCCCTTATCTCTATCGATACACACATTTGTGCGCCTCTCTCTTTGTGTCTTCGTTTTTTAGAAAATACGTGTTCCACTTGGGATCGGTTTGGAGAGTGCAGCCGAAAAGGGGAAGGAAAAAAAGAAAGGAAAAAAGTGTTCAAGTGATTCTATCCTGGGGTTGAATCGGATCCACAGGACTTCATATATATCAGTTGACACTGGGACATTTCCATCATGGACTTCCAATCGAACATCATTTAATGAGGTTCCACTTTCCATTTCTTTTAATATTGTAAGATTGTTTTATATGACCCAGCATTGATATATTAGAAACATTTTGTTATAATACAAGTTTTGTGTATATAAAATGTATACTATACTTTAATTTACAAATAGTTTCGCACGAGCGCCCTCTGGTGACCCAGTGGTCATTACTATCTTTTTACAGCTATTACTATTATAGCTTCTTACAGAGGTGCAGCCAGACTAGTATCCACGAAAATTATATGTTTATTACATTGTGACTCATACAATTTTACTGAGCTATTTTATCATTGCACATATTTGAGCGGCAATTTTTCCAGTATAAACTATTGGGACCTCTTTATATTTTATTTTTTATACATTTGTTGCAGTTTAGGTCTCAATATATCGGTTTTAATTAGGTAGTAGGGGGTACACAATATAAGGTTGGCACAACATCTCTTCTTCCCAAAATGTTATCAGCACTGGAGAGAACTAACAGGAGGAATTCTTTTAATCCTCCGTCCAGTACTGAAGGGGACAGTCCAGGCCCCCTAGTGATCAAAAGTATAGACACCATGTTTAATAAATTAGGTGATCTTTTAAAAAATGAGCATAGACACTGGTGGGACCTGGACTGTTTAAAGAAGTATAAAGAAAAAAAGCAGATCCCAAGAGGACTTAGATTATTCAAACACTGCTCCTTTAAAAATGATCAAGAATTGACCAAAAAATGGTATGAAATACTAGATGATTGTTCCTTTAATCTAATAGATTTATTGATCTCACATAGACAAAATCTAGTGGAAAATTTGGAAAAAGAGATAGAAGCTATCCAAAAAGAATTGGAACCCATGAGAGACCATTCAGAATATAATAGACTAAATACTGAAACCTTAAAAATGGTGGATGAATACCAAAATGATATCATTAGAATTAAGAATGGCAAATTCAAAAGAGATGAGGAGGACTATGCAGAAGGTACGGTATACACATATAATAAAAAAACTGCAGGTCCAAAAGAGAACAATGAGGGATGGACAAGGGTACCATTTAAGAATAGGAACAATATAAAAACTCCATACCAATCGATACCTCATCATAGAAATACATCAGAACCATTACAAACATCCCAGTGGGAGGAACATAATACTAACAATAGGAAATTTCAAAACAGACAACCCTACCAGCATAATTACCAACACAATAGGAATAGAAATAAGAATAATTCTTATAGTCATTATGACTATCAGAATCCCAATCATATTCCATTATACAATCGATTTGAACCCCTCCAGTACAATTCTGGGGGGAACAGATATCAGGGTAATGACCATCAAAACTTCAATTCACCTAACCCTGGGGGGAATAGACATCAGGGTAATGACTATCAAAATTTTAATTTACCTAACCTCCAAAATGATCAAGGCCAAACTAGTCATCAAAGGGTTGAGACACCATCCACCTCCAAGAATAATTTTTTAGGGGTTCCGAATTTGGCCCCCTTATGGAGGAGGAATATAGGTCCACCCAAGATTCCATCACAACAACATCAGAATACACAACAACCGCAGCACCCTCATGTACAACAACAACAAAAGAAAAGACCTTACCCCAACGGGGAAGACGAGGGAGAGGCAACACCACACAAAAAAAGCAACTACAAAAACTAGCCAAAGGTATATTTAATTTATCCACACACGAACTAACTAACGATGAGGTTAGAATTTTGGGTAGGGGTTTGTCCTACTGCCCCCCGAACCCCCATAAACTGTTCGATTTATTCGTTGATTTGAATAAATATACCAGGAAATTATCTCTACAGAGATACTTCTCTATAAAAAATCTCAAAAAAAGAAATGTGGAGGGATTGCCCATTATTACTAATTCCATGAACAGCCAGACCCAGACCATTTATGCTGAACCAGATCTTATAGCGGAGGACCTTTTTGAAGGATATATACATACCACATTATCATTACCATCCAATTTTAATCCCCCTAAGGAGGATGTCACATATATAGACCTTTTCCAACAGTTGGTAATGGAAGATTTTAACAAATTACCCAGTAAATCAAATAAACACACAAGACTTTGGCCTAATGAGGAAAGAGCCCTCAAATCCCTGGCCAATGATTCTAATTTGGTAATTAGACAGGCGGACAAGGGTGGGGGGATTGTCCTTCAGGACTACAAAGATTATGTAAATGAGGCTTATAATATCCTTTTAAATGTTGAATACTACAGGAAATTGGATGCAGATCCCACAGCTGTATTTTTGGGGAAATTGTTGGATGTTTTGGAGGATGGTAGTGGTAAGGGGATACTAAACACCAAGGAACGGAAATTTTTGACTCCCACACATCCGTCAACCCCTTACTACTACCATCTTCC
Source organism: Bombina bombina (assembly GCF_027579735.1). Classification (NCBI taxonomy): domain Eukaryota; kingdom Metazoa; phylum Chordata; class Amphibia; order Anura; family Bombinatoridae; genus Bombina; species Bombina bombina. The sequence goes on along the minus strand of NC_069508.1, from coordinate 190,411,437 downwards.
AAAGATCCACAAGAATTGTTTCAAACCACCCGGCCGCCCCATCATTGCGGGCATCAACAGTCTAACTGATAAGTTATCTCAATATATTGATAACTTTTTGCAAAAGTACGTTCAAAATTTACCCTCATTCATTCGGGATACCACTGATCTATTATTTAAGATCAAGGATTTTAAACATGAGAAGGATGCCTTGTGGATAACAGCAGATGTTAGCGCCCTCTACTCAAATATCTCCCATGAATTAGGAATACTTGCCACTAAACATTATTTGGATTCGGATATGTACATGCCTAGTACCCAAAAAGAATACATTTTGACACTTATTGAGTTTATACTCAAACACAATTATTTTCAATTCTTGGATGATTTTTATTTGCAGGTAAAGGGGACGGCCATGGGCACCAGGTTTGCCCCCAGTTTTGCTAATCTCTTTATGGGACATTTCGAGGAGAATTATATATATAACTCGAACTGGGAGGCAAACCTGGTGTTCTATGGCCGTTATATAGACGATTTGATTTTTATTTTTAGGGGGACAGTGGATGAGGCCAGATTATTTTGTTCTTATCTGAACAAAAACTCTATGGGTATACAGTTCACCTCTAATATACAACGAGAATCCATAGAATTTCTTGATCTAATCCTGGCATGGGACACTGAACACAACATAGCCACATCCACATTTTTTAAAACTGTGGATAGCAATAATTTCCTTCACTACAATAGCAACCATTACCATCAATGGAAAAATAGTATACCATATAGCCAATTTTGCAGAATTAGAAGAAATTGTAGTTCATTAGAGAGATTTTGTGAACAATCTAAGATTCTTATCCAGAGATTTGAGGAAAAAGGTTACCCTAGGGACATCATTATGAGTGGATATGAAAAAGCATATAAATTGGATAGACCCACTATGCTCCAAATGAAGAAAAAAATTACAATAGCAGATAATGAGGCTCTAGAGAAACCTCAGCAACCCTGTTTTGTGACCCAATATAACTCCAATGCTAAACATATAAAAAAAGTATTACAAAAACACTGGCCAATATTATTAAAAGACCCTATTTTGAAGAAAGATCTACATAGTGCACCAAACGTAATATACAAACGAGCACCTACGTTCAAACAATCCCTAGCTCCCAGTAAGGTGGTTATTTCGAAAAAAAGTAGAGGAAAATCAACACCAAATTATCAAACAGGTCAAAGGGGGGTTTTTAAATGTGGCAAAACTAGATGCCACATGTGCAAACACATTACACATAAGACCAAAACAATTAAATCACATACTACAGGGGAAATTTTTCCTATCAATAATCATCTAACATGCAGCTCCTCATATGTAGTCTATGTCTTATCATGTAGATGTGGACAACAGTATTTGGGGCGCACTATCCGAAATATCCGAAAAAGATGGAGTGAACATAGCCGAAACATAAAGAAAAAATCCATGAACCATAGTGTATCAAGACACTATGTTCATGAGCACAATGGAGAAACTTGTCCCTATACCATAACACCTCTAGAAAGTATCCCCAGTTCTTGTAGATACAACAGGTTTACCAAATTACGTCAAAGGGAAACGTACTGGATCTATAGGTTTGGTACACTTTTTCCTAATGGCCTTAATGAGGTAATAGACTCGGCCGCATTTTAGGTGACTCACCTCTAAAAAAACCCCTTGTCCGGTTAGGGAAACACAAAAGGGACATTAAGGGCTTCACACTTAGGAGACTTTGATAATGCTATCCACCTTGGTACCTGACCTAGTCTCACACAATTCATCTCCACTAGCATATATATCACATAAACTTTGTAATAATCGATGTCGAATTTGTTAACATATACGAGCACATAGTCACATATCAAGCCCTCACAACCATATATCAGTTTTCCATTATATGATGTAATTTATAACATAGTACACAACACAATTATATTAACACGTGACGTATATGCCAATAATGTTAAAATTTCTAAAAAATTAATAATCACAAGTATGAATATGATGAATGGTTATAGACTATCCACTCAAATCACATATGTCCTAAATAATATTCACATCATTCACATTAAGTATTTATTAGCACACAATCACATCATATAACCATTAAAATAATACACATCACCATGACCTCACTAATCCATTACTAGATCGTCAGATCAGAGTATAATCACATAACCGTAATTAGTCACAATATTAGAGGTATTAGTTAAGATTTAGGGAGTCACAGAACCAAGTGTTTTACCCACATGTAGAATCGTTAGGAGAACAAAGTGGAAATATCCACGTTGTAAGTATGAAAAATAGATTGGCAGTACAGTTTATAATACTGAATCACAAATATGTACTTTATATGGAAGTCATCAGAATATAGTCTGGGATTGGTTCGATACTGTATCTACTGAAGGGCGATCCAAAAAGAAGGGTCCCCGATATTAGACCAGTGGTGTTATTATAATTCAGAATCAAGTGTTTATCCATATGTAGAACTATTAGGAGACTACAGTAGAAATATCCTCGTTGTTAGTATGTTAGATAGATGGGTGGTACCGTTATACTGTTATGTGTGTCAGATGGAAGTTATCAAAATGCAGCTCTGTGATTGGTCGGATTTCGGTCCCATCCAAAAAGAAGGTCTCCGATATGAGACCAGGGGTATGACCATTATAAGTTATTATCAGTATTAGTATTATGTTCACATCACATTACACAGTTCAAGTAAGGACAAATTTGTTTGCAAAAAAAATAGATATTTTTTGTAAATTCTCGAAACTGTTGTAACAAATAGAGGTCCCGATATGTTCCTTTAAGAATTCACCTATGTTGTTCAACTTACCTGTACACACCCATCAGGAAAGGGGTGTGTTTGTGGAAATGTTTGGTAGTGGCGGCAATAAAAAGCCGGTTTTAAAACTAATTTGATATGCCTGATGAAACGGCCAGGAGGGCCGAGAAACGCGTAGCAATTTTAAACTTGTTTATATATGCCTGTCAACTCTGTGCAATAAAAGTTTTAAGTTTATTTTAACCAACTTGAGCCTGGAGATTGATTGTGAGCATACCACTACCAGACAGTTCATTTATCGGAGAGCCGCAGCAACTGAAGATTAGCCGGAGAGAGCAAGCTGGCCAGCTCTGATTGCCAGCACGTTTCCACAAGCACACTGGTGTGCTGTGTTAAAGTGTGAGTACCCTACGTACAAATCCTCTGAAGTGTGTGCTTCCCTTATCTCTATCGATACACACATTTGTGCGCCTCTCTCTTTGTGTCTTCGTTTTTTAGAAAATACGTGTTCCACTTGGGATCGGTTTGGAGAGTGCAGCCGAAAAGGGGAAGGAAAAAAAGAAAGGAAAAAAGTGTTCAAGTGATTCTATCCTGGGGTTGAATCGGATCCACAGGACTTCATATATATCAGTTGACACTGGGACATTTCCATCATGGACTTCCAATCGAACATCATTTAATGAGGTTCCACTTTCCATTTCTTTTAATATTGTAAGATTGTTTTATATGACCCAGCATTGATATATTAGAAACATTTTGTTATAATACAAGTTTTGTGTATATAAAATGTATACTATACTTTAATTTACAAATAGTTTCGCACGAGCGCCCTCTGGTGACCCAGTGGTCATGATAATCAGGAACATGCTGAGTCAGCTGCTTGGAGGCAGAACAAAACATGGCAGTCTGATAATCAGGAACATGCTGAGTCAGATACTTGCAGGCAGAACAAGACATGGCAGTCTGATAATCAGGAACATGCTGAGTCAGCTACTTGGAGGCAGAACAAGACATGGCAGTCTGATAATCAGGAACGTGTGGGTAAGATACTTTGAAGTAGAACAAGACATTGTAATATGATAATCAGGAACATGCTGGGTAACATACTTTGAAGCAGAACAAGAAGATTGTAATCTGATAATCAGGAACATGCTGAGTCAGCTACTTGGAACATGCTGAGTCAGCTACTTGGAGGCAGAGCAAGGCAAGGCAATCTGATAATCAGGAACATGCTGAGTCAGCTACTTGGAGGCAGAGCAAGGCAAGGCAATCTGATAATCAGGAACATGCTGAGTCAGCTACTTGGAGGCAGAATAAGACATGGCAGTCTGATAATCAGGAACATGCTGAGTCAGATACTTGCAGGCAGAACAAGACATGGCAGTCTGATAATCAGGAACGTGCTGGGTAAGATACTTTGAAGTAGAAAAAGACATTGTATTCTGATAATCAGGAACGTGCTAAGTCAGCTACTTGGAGGCAGAGCAAGGCAAGGCAATCTCATAATCAGGAACATGCTGAGTCAGCTACTTGGAGGCAGAGCAAGGCAAGGCAATCTGATAATCAGGAACATGCTGAGTCAGCTACTTGGAGGCAGAACAAGACATGGCAGTCTGATAATCAGGAACATGCTGAGTCAGCTACTTGGAGGCAGAACAATACATGGCAGTCTGATAATCAGGAACATGCTGAGTCAGCTACTTGGAGGCAGAACAAGACATTACAATCTGATAATCATGAACGTGCTAGGTCAGCTACTTGGAGGCAGAGCAAGACGTGGCAATCTGATAACCAGGAACATGCTGGGTCAACTACTTGGAGGCAGAACAAGACATGGCAGTCTGATAATCAGGAACATGCTGAGTCAGCTACTTGGAGGCAGAACAAGACATTACAATCTGTTAATCAAGAACGTGCTGGGTCAGCTTCTTGGAGGCAGAGCAAGACGTGGCAATCTGATAATCAGGAACATGCTGAGTCAGCTACATGGAGGCAGAGCAAGACATGGCAATCTGATAATCATGAACGTGCTGGGTCAGCTACTTGGAGGCAGAGCAAGACTCGGAAATCTGATAATCAGGAACATGGTTAATCAGTTACTTGGAGGCAGAGCAAGGCAAGGCAAAGCAATCTGATAATCAGGAACTTGCTGAGTCAGATACTTGAAGGCAGAACAAGGCTTGGCAATCTGATAATCAGGAACATGCTGAGTCAGCTACTTTGAAGCAGAACAAGACTTGGCAATCTGATAATCAGGAACATGCTGAGTCAGCTACTTGGAGGCAGAGCAAGGCAAGACAAGGCAGTCTGATAATCAGGAACATGCTGGGTTAGCTACTTTGAAGCAGAACAAGACATGGCAATCTGATAATCATGAACGTGCTGGGTCAGCTACTTTGAAGCAGAACAAGACTTGGCAATCTGATAGTCAGGAACATGCAGAGTTAGCTACTTGGAAGCAGAACAAGACGTGGCAATCTGAGAAACAGGAACATGCTGGGACAGCTACTTTGAAGCAAACAAGACAAGGCAATCTGATAATCATAGAAACATAGATTTTGAGAGCAGATAAGAATAATAGGCCCAACACGTCTGCTCAATATTTCCTAAATGTATAAACTTATCTAGTTCAAAGGATAGCCTTATGCGTATCCCTGGTATTCTTGAAGTCCCCCACATTGTTTGCCATTACCACCTTGTAGAAGTTAATTCAATGAATCAATCACCCTTTCTGTAAAGAAGTGCTCCTAAATCTACTACCCTTGTGCTTGAGATCACAACCCCCTGTTCTTGAATTTTTCTTTTTAGGAAAAATACTCACAGCCTCAGCTTTACTAAGCCCCTTAATATAGTTTAAAGTTACTATCATATCACCTCTTGCCCTTGTCTGCTCTAAGCTATACATATTTAGGTCATTGAGCCTTTCCTGGTAAGTTTTATTTTTTAGACCATGTACCATTTTAGTAGCCCTCCTTTGTACAGATTCCAATTAGCTTATATCATTCTGGAGATATGACCTCGAGAACTGCACACAATACTCAAGATGAGGCCTAACTAGTGATCTGTAAAGTAGTATAAGAACCATATTATGTCTGCTGTAAATACCTCTACCAAATACAACCAAGCATTCTACTGGTCTTACTCGCTACAATAATACATTGCTTACTAATTTTTAAATCATCTGAAATAATAATTCCCAAATCACATTCTTCCTGTTTAACAGTCAGTAAAGCATCATTGAACCAAAACCATCATGGTTTTACTTCAGAGAGATCATGTCAGACTAGTCTAAATAACAAAAGTATTAGACCAGGATAGAGCAGTTGAGGTAGCATATCTGAGATTTCAGCAAAGCATTTGACACCACCCCACACAACAAAGTAATTCACACACTGTATCTCCTTGGTCTAGACTCAAAAATTGGGAACTGGGTAGAATGCTGGCTTAAGGACAGAAAATAGAGTGCCTTACTAAATAGAGTACTGTACATTCACCCGAGGTGGCAGTTACAAGTGGTGTTCCTCTGGAAGGAGTTCTGGGGTCTGTTTTTTTAAAACATATTTACCAGTGATATCAGCAAAGGGATACAGGGGAAAGTATGCCTGTTTTCAACTGATACAAAAATTTGTAATAGAGTAAATGTTCCAGGGGGGTGGACCAATTAAGAAGTGATAAAAACAAATTGGAGGATTGGACAAATGAATGGAATCTAATAGATCTTGCTTTTAATAGAGTTTCCATTAATTTCCCTACTACTGATGTTAAACTTACTGGGTTGTAGTTACCAGATTCTTCCCTGCTGCTCTTTTTATAAACAGGCACTACATTCGCAATTCTCCAATCATCTGAAACAACTCCTGTCAATAGTGACTGATTAAACTGATCAATTATTGGGGATGAATATGACTTTTTTACATTTATTTTTTATAATGCCATTACACCCTCACCCTCTGTAACAAGATTAGTGCATGGGAATTATGCTAGATTTGCTTCTTGGAGGCTGAACAAGACATGGCAGTCTGATAATCAGGAAGTGCCGAGTTTGCTATTTGGAGGGAGAACAAAACATGGCAGTCAGATAATCAGGAAGTGCTTGGTTAGCTACTTGGAGTCAGAACAAGATGTGGCAGTCATATAATCAGGAAGTGCTGGGTTAGCTACCTGGAGTCAGAACAAGATGTGGAAATCTAATAATCAGGAACATGCTGGGTCAGCTACTTTGAAATAGAACAAAACATGTCACGCTCATTATCCGGAAAGTGACGAGTCATAAAATTGGAGACATGGCATGACGGTCTGATAATCTTGCCTCCAGGATTAAACACAAAATTCTGACTCTGATATAGAAAGCCCTAAACTGCACTGCTCCCCCTATATCTCAGACTTTGTCTCCAGATACTCTCCCTCCCATCTCCTTCACTCTGCTCACGACCTCCTACTCTCCTCCTCTCTTGTTACTTCCTCACATTCCCGTTTACAGGACTTCTCCAGACTGCCTCACATCTTGTGGAATTCTCTGCCTCTCTTCACAAGGCTCTCCCCTAGTTTTGAAAGCTTCAACCCCTCCCTAAAGACTCTATTGTTCAGGGATGTATACAACCTACACTAACCTTTCTTAACTCCATTGCTATCCTCTTAAACCCCTTAGCATGTAAGCCTATGAGCCCAGCTGCTTGTAGATCACCTTCATAAGACCTGACTACAACAGCGCAACTCTCAGCAGGGCCCTCTACCCATTTGATCCCTATAAATATTATCTTGTATACCGCCTATGTTTATGGCGCTGCTGAATCTGTTGGCGCTCTACAAATACCTGATAATAATAATAATAACAACGATAAACATAAAATGTACTGTGTCAGCAACATGGAAGCAACACACATGACAATCTGATAATCAGAAACATGCTGGGAAAAAGACTCAACATCCTTATAGTTAGGAATAGAGCAACCTGGAAGCAGAACAGGACTTGGCAGCCTCACGGTCAGGAAAGAGCCAAGTCAACAAATAGGAAGGAAAGCAAAGCTTGTTAACTAGGCCCATCCTAAATATAAGGTTGCCAAGTCCTGTGTCCAACCAAGTTCTTGACTTGTCATGTTCCTGACTATAAAGTTGCCAAGTCTTTTTCTGCTTCCAATTTGCTGACCTAGAACAATATAATATTTATTTATAGTAGTTGTCATTGAGCTTTGGTATTCTTATTTTATACATATGTGTTCTGTGTGTGTATGTGTGTTTGAGAGTATATGTATATGTGTGTGTGTATGTGTGAGTGCATGTATATGTGTGTATATATGTGTGTGTGTGTATGTATATGTGTGTATATATGTGTGTGTGTGTATATATGTATGTGTGTATGCATGTGTGTGTATATATGTGTAAGTATATTTGTGTGTGTGCGTATATGCATGTGTGTGTGAGAGTGTATGTATATGTGTGTATATATCTATGTGTGTGTATGTATGTGTGTGTGTATGTATATGTGTGTATATATATATGTGTGTGTGTGTATATATGAATGTGTGTGTGCGTGTATATGTGTGTGTGTGTGAGAGTGTATGTATATATGTGTATATATCTATGTGTGTGAGAGTGTATGTATATGTGTGTATATATCTATGTGTGTGTGTGTATGTATATGTGTGTGTGTGTGTGCGTGCGTGTATGTATATGTGTGTATATATCTATGTGTGTGTGTATGTGTGAGTGTATGTATATGTGTGTGTATATCTATGTGTGTGTGTATGTGTGAGTGTATGTATATGTGTGTGTATATCTATGTGTGTGTGTATGTGTGAGTGTATGTATATGTGTGTATATATGTGTGTGTGTATGTGTGAGTGTATGTATATGTGTGTGTGTATATCTATGTGTGTGTGTATGTGTGAGTGTATGTATATGTGTGTATATATGTATGTGTGTATGCATGTGTGTGTGTGTATGTGTAAGTATATTTGTGTGTGTGCATATGTGTGCGTATATGCATGTGTGTGTGAGAGTGTATGTATATGTGTGTGTATATCTATGTGTGTGTATGTGTGAGTGTATGCATATGTGTGTATATATGTATGTGTGTATGCATGTGTGTGTGTGTATGTGTAAGTATATTTGTGTGTGTGCATATGTGTGCGTATATGCATGTGTGTGTGAGAGTGTATGTATATGTGTGTATATATCTATGTGTGTGTATGTATATGTGTGTATATATATATATGTGTGTGTATATATGAATGTGTGTGTGCGTGTATATGTGTGTGTATATTTGTGTGTGTGAGAGTGTATGTATATATGTGTATATATCTGTGTGAGAGTGTATGTATATGTGTGTATATATCTATGTGTGTGTGTGTATGTATATGTGTGTATGTATGTGTGAGTGTATATGTGTGTGTGTGTGCGTGTATGTATATATTTATGTGTGTGTGTATGTGTGAGTGTATGTATATATGTATGTGTGTGTATGTATGTGTGCATATGTGTGCTTGTATATGTGTGTGTGCATATGTGGGTGTGTGTGCCTTCGTGCGTACGTGCGTGTGTGTTTGTGTATACGTGGGTGTTTATAACACTGAAACTTGGTAATTGATTAGAACTATATAAAAATAAATGAGATCCACTGCCTTAATGTAACCATATAAACTGAATAGTACTAGGTAAAAGCCTGCATTTGAGCTGCTATTTAGAAAACATAATAGAGATTATAAATAGCCAGATTACCAAGTTTCTGTTATTTTCATAAGGATACTATTATCTAGCTGTTGTCTGCTCATGTCTGTTCTAATGAGCTTGATCATATCATACTTGCATCCAATACATTCCTCTCTAATAGTCCTAGACAAAAGGGTAGAATAATAATCATTGTTAACTAGCACATCTTTTATCATTTTTATTTCTGTTTCTTTGGTGTAGCACTGACAATTTAGGAAGCACATATGTAGCTACATTATAGGGATATATGTCAGAGTATTGATTATTGCACTATTTATTGTATATAACTGTGTGTTTAAGCGTTGTGATGGTGTTAGCGATCAATAGCACTGATGTTTTGGTCTTCCACGTGTACTGTAGGCCATAGTTAAAATCAGCTCCATAGCAGCAGTGCATTGCTGGGTGCTAACTGAACACATCCAGTGAGTCAATGACAAGAGACGTGTGCAGCCACCAATCACCAGTTAACTCCCAGGATACCTAGAGAACACAGTAAAGTTAAACACAGAGGTGAATTTAAAAGTGACTTAAAATGGCATGCTCTGTCTGATTCATGAACGTTTAAGAAAGGGACATGAAACCCAACGACTCAGATAGAGCCAATTTACTTATATTATCAAATGTGCTTCATTCTTTTATTATCTTTTTTTAAGAAGCAGCAATGCACTACTAGGAGTTAGCTGAACACATCAGGTGAGCCAATGACAAAAGGAATATATGTGCAGCCACCAATCAGCAGCTAGCTACTAGAAGTGCCTTGCTGCTCCTGAGCTTACCTAGGTATCTTTGTCAACAAATGATACCAAGAGAACAAAGACAATAGAAGTAAATTGGAAAGTTGCTTACAATTGCGTTCTTTATTTGCATCTTCAAAGTTTAATTTTGACTTTTTGTCCCTTTAATCTCCTCATAACTAATGAAAAACTGTTCAGGCTGTAGTACACTCTGTGGAATTCCCACCTTTGACCCTCCTACATGCTGCACTGTGATTGGTTGATATCAGACACGTACAGTTTTACACTATTCAATAGCGACCCAGCAATGTCCTTCAAACTTCACTTTTGTTCTTGACAAGCCTGGAAAATACATACATTTAAAGGGACAGTCTACTCCAGAATTGTTATTGTTTAAAAAGCCCTTTATTACCCACTCTCTCGTTTTGCAGAACCAACACAGTTATATTAATATACTTTTTACCTCTGTGATTACCTTGTATCTAAGCCTCTGCAGACTGTTCCCTTATCTCCGTTATATTAATATACTTTTTACCTCTGTGATTACCCTGTATCTAAGCCTCTGCAGACTGCTCCTTATCTCAGTTATATTAATACACTTTTTACCTCTGTGATTACCTTGTATCTAAGCCTCTGCAGACTGCCCCTTATCTCAGTTATATTAATATACTTTTTACCTCTGTGATTACCCTGTATCTAAGCCTCTGCAGACTGCTCCCTTATCTCAGTTATATTAATATACTTTTTACCTCTGTGATTACCTTGTATCTAAGCCTCTGCAGACTGCCCCTTAGTTCAGTTATATTAATATACTTTTTACCTCTGTGATTACCCTGTATCTAAGCCTCTGCAGACTGCCCCTTATCTCAGTTATATTAATATACTTTTTACCTCTGTGATTATCTTATATCTAAGCCTCTGCAGACTGCCCCTTAGTTCAGTTATATTAATATACTTTTTACCTCTGTGATTACCCTGTATCTAAGCCTCTGCAGACTGCCCCTTAGTTCAGTTATATTAATATACTTTTTACCTCTGTGATTACCTTGTATCTAACCGTCTGCAGACTGCCCCTTATCTCAGTTATATTAATATACTTTTTACATCTGTGATTACCTTGTATCTAACCCTCTGCAGACTGCCCCTTATCTCAGTTATATTAATATACTTTTTACCTCTGTGATTACCTTGTATCTAACCCTCTGCAGACTGCCCCTTATCTCAGTTATATTAATATACTTTTTACCTCTGTGATTACCTTGTATCTAAGCCTCTGCAGACTGCCCCTTATCTCAGTTATATTAATATACTTTTTACCTCTGTGATTACCTTGTATCTAACCCTCTGCAGACTGCCCCTTATCTCAGTTATATTAATATACTTTTTACCTCTGTGATTACCTTGTATCTAAGCCTCTGCAGACTGCCCCTTATCTCAGTTATATTAATATACTTTTTACCTCTGTGATTACCTTGTATCTAAGCCTCTACAGACTGCCCCTTATCTCAGTTATATTAATGTACTTTTTACCTCTGTGATTACCTTGTATCTAAGCCTCTGCAGACTGCCCCTTATCTCAGTTATATTAATATACTTTTTACCTCTGTGATTACCTTGTATCTAAGCCTCTGCAGACTGCCCCTTATCTCAGTTATATTAATATACTTTTTGCCTCTGTGATTGCCTTGTTTTAGTCAATCAGTGTTGACTCCTAAGTAACTCCACAGGAGTGAGCACAATGTTATCTATATGGCACACATTAACTAGCGCTGTCTAGCTGTAAAAAAACTGTACTAAGGCAAAAGGTGACCTTCAAGGGCTAGGAAATTAGCATATGAGCCTACTTAGGTTTATTGTTCAACAAAGAATAACAAGAGAACAAAGCACATTTGATGATAAAAGTAAATTGGAAATTTGTTTAAAATTGCATGCCCTATCTGAATAAAATTCTGTTGTCTCTATTCACAAAGAAATGAATTCCTAGTGAATTGTAGGTGATATCAAGGGCTAAACCCGATGAGTATCTCCTGCCATAAGGACTAAGTTATTCACAATTGCAGGTGGAGATACAACTACTATTGAAGCAAACGGAGGTGGTTTACCAAACCCCAGACTCAGCGAACAAACAATATCCTCCATCTTTTTAAATTTTAAAACAAATCTTTATTCAGCAAACATGGGTCCAAAGTGTAGCTAGCCAATCTTCACTTTGAAACCGTTTGCTAAATAAAGGTCTCTTTTAAAATGTGAGGGCATTGTTTGTTCTATAAGTACTAAAGTTAGCCCTGCACAATGCACAGTTAATCACCTGCAATTCATCATGGCTGATGAAACAGCTGATACACTGCTGAGAAACGTGTTGTATATAAACAACACGTTGCTGACCATTTTCATACCGTTATGACTACCGTGTACCCATCTTCTGATGGCTACTTCCAGCAGGAAAATGGACCATGTCACAAAGCTCAAATCCTATCAAACTGATTTCTTGATCATGACAATGTATGTATTGATGAGGGACAACCTTAAAGTGATGGTAAACTCCGCTATTGCTAAGTTCCATAATTGTATTCGTTATTACTAAATATATAAAAACGCATTATCCATTTTAAAAGTTTATATGTAATATTCGCCAAATTTAGCTTTTTATTCAATCCGTTGTTGCGCTGCCTCGCTCCGCCCCTCTCATTTACTGTCCGTAATAAACTCCAGTTTTACCTATTCTCCACCCTCTTTACATGTCTGACAATTTGCACGCTCCCGACTCTGTGATTTAAAACGCATGCACATTGGAGAAAATGACGTATATCAAGTAAACATTGAGTCACAAGATTCAATGTTTACTTGTGTTGTCTGAAGTAAAATTTAAAATTAAATGCAGCTATATACTTACTGGCACTGTTCCAAATAAACATTGAATTGTTTGACAATATTACACGATTCACTTTGGAGTGCCGTGTGTAAAATAAGAGCCAAAGCGCATGAGCTGAATAAACATGAATGCGCAAATTCATAATCGCTTTTTGACGCTCATGATTGACTATATGCTGCGAGGAATGCAATACTGCGCTTGCGTAAATTTGGTTGCATAGAAGTAAGCCTGTCTGGCGACAGGCTTACTGATTGGTTAAATATTATAAACAATCGATGTAACGTCACAGGGGGAAGGATAAAGACGGCATTAGACTGAGCTATTAGACTAAGATTTGTAAGTGTTTTTACATAGATACGATTACATGAGTTTGAGTGTGTAAATTGAATGTAATGCAACAATAGCAATATTAAATTCAATATATTCGGAGTTTACCATCCCTTTAAAGTAATATAAAACCTAATATTTTTCTTTCATGATGACGATAGAGCATACATTTTTAAAAAATAGTTTTAATTTATTTCTATTATCATTCTCGTGGTATTCATTGTTGAAGAGCATACTTAGGTAGTGTTGATTTGTTAAGAGAACTATATTGCAGCCGTTTTACAAATGCTTTTGAGCACTAGATGGCAGGAGTGTCTGTACAATGTATAATGAAAGCATCCTACAAACTGCTACCATATAGTGCTGCAGATAGGTGCATGCTCCTGAGCCTACCTAGCTGCATCTCAACAAAGGGCACCAAGAGAACAAAGTACATTTGAAAATAGAATTCAATTGGAAAGTTTTTTTTACACTCTGCAAATAGTGAAAATAACAATAAAAATGTCCCTTTAATATATTAAGCAAATCAACAAGTTTGAGATTTTGCTTCTCTTCCATAGATTTACTACAAAAGTGTTGTGGTTAATGTTAAGCACATAAAGACATTGTTTTCTTTGTCTATATTTAGCACTCTGTCTCTTGTGTATAACCCAGATGATATGTGTCTGCATTCACCACATACACTATACAGTAACACTTAATCATTAAATACAGCTAAGATATAAGGGGTATGTTGCTCTTTTTTTGTTGCATTTGGCTTAACCCTTTGCCTGCCACAGAATGCTGCAAGGCATTATAGTCCTATCTGACAATCAATGGGTTAATTGTACTGATGAGGTCATTGCAAAAATAAACACAATCCTCATTATAAAACAAGGGATAAGAATCACTATATTATTATCAGCCAAACCCTCACCAGGTTAAACTGTTCTTAAATCACGTAATCCCTCAAAATATTTACCCTGTGAGCAAAACCCTGCTAACTGCTCTCATCTGTATAATTAATTACTGTAATTAATGCAGGGAAGACAGCTGCTGCTAATATTTTCTGCTGCCTGATATACTTCAATTGTAGGAATCTCCAGGGGAAGTGGAACGGAGGGAGAATGCAGTGACAGAAGAGAGAATAGATAAAGAGAGAACAAAAATGGATATATAACTGGATAAACAAAACTCACAGACACAGGTGTGAGCCCATAAAGCTTTACAGATATTTAAAAGTGCAAAAGAAAAAAAAAAGCTCAAATGTGTTAGAGATGCATAAATCTCTGTGTTTAACTCCTGCAAAGAGATTAAACACACAGTTACAATCGGCAATGCACTACTGGGAGCTAGCTAAACATATCTAGTGAGACAATAACAAGAGGCATATGTAAGTAGGCATCAATCAATAGCTAGCTCTCAGTAATGCATAGCAGAGCCTACCTAGGTATGTCTTTTAATAAAGGATGACAAAAGAATGCATTGAGTCTGGTGATAAAACAGAAAATTCACTTAAAATTACATGTTCTATCTGAATAATTTCTGTAGGAGATTTAGACGCCAAATATTTATAACTTCTTAATATAGAGAGTTTTTCCTTGAGTTTTAGTTTTGTAAATCAAATACAATGACACTTATTTTATTTTTTGAAATATATAAAAAATTAATTTAGCATTTACCAATGTTATGCATATTTACCATGATGCTCAGCCATCTTAAAGGGACAGTAAACCCATTTTTTTTCTTTTGTGATTCAGATAGAGCAGCAATTTTAAGCAACTTTCTAATTTACTCCTGCAACACTATTTTATTGCAGAGCATAGAAGTATACAGCTAACTTGGTAACTGTGACATAGACAATAACGGCCCTAAACCCCGCCCCCATCCGGTGACGTCACTTCCCACTCTCATCACATTTTCCCCCTTTTTAAAGGACAAAGCATACATTTTTTTTTAAAATACATCAGATAACAAGGTATACAAGAAGCATACAGAAATCGTTTTGTTTAGTATACAACAGATAACAAGTTAAAGAGAATATCTATATACACAACATGAAATACAATCCTGACTTGAACATCGGGGTAGACTACCCTAGTCCACAGTGACCATGGGATTATTCTGCCCATACTTCCGGTCACTGCTCTAACTAGTGCTAATCCCGATATTGGGCTGGAAGTTTCACCACCCTTCCACTTGATGTCATTTTACATAACCTGTCCTCAGATACAGAAGGTGATTGAGAGTCTGCTGGAAGCAGAAAAGTATCCCCGCTGTGATCTTGCTGAGGGAAATGCACACCTCTTTAAACAGGTACTGAGGCATCCAGTCCCAAACTCTCAGGTACTGGCTGAAGATGTCTTCAATTCTGACGTGTGACTGACCTTTCATCAGTAAGGACTACATAAGACCTTGGTTCTGGAGAGCGTCCAATTACCGTGGCAGGCGTCTTCCATTTCTTCTCATCATCCAGTTTAACTCTGACACTTTTCCCCACATTCAGCTCCTGCAAGGGCATCACAGAGTATTTCCTGTCATAGAAGAATCAATAGCCCCTTTTAGCCTCTTCATCCCTTTTAAGGACCTCGTCCTGAGGAACAGAGCTAGTTGGCTGGAAGACACCCACAGAGGGTAAAGTGGTGCGAATCTGACGTCCTAGCATTAGCTGTGCTGGGCTAAAACCCATGGCTTGAATGGGAGTCGCCCTATAGGCCAAGAGGGCTAGGTACGGCTCAGATTGCTTCAAAATTAACTTTGTTGTTTGAACTGCCCTTTCAGCCATTCCATCAGCCTGCGGGTAATTTGGACTCGACGTAGAATGAACAAAATCATATTCACTGCTGAAAGAACTGAACTCCGTGAAAGCAAACTGCATTCCGTTATCGCTTACTAACTCCATTGGTATGCCCCACTGGGCGAACAAGCTCTTGAGACGAGAGATAACGGCTTGACTTGTGATCTCATTCAAGGGTGCAATCTCCAAATACCTGGAATAGTAGTCAATCACGACTAGGTACTTTTTCCTGTGCAGTTCGCACAAATCAGCAGCTATTTTCTGCCACGGGCCTGCAGGCAGCAGAGTAGAAATCAAGGGCTCCCTTCTCTGAGTAGGCTGGCGTTCCCGGCAAAAGGCACATTTTGACACATGGCTTGTGATGTCAGAACTGATCCCAGGCCACCATACTGCCGTAGCTGCCCTTTCTCTGCACTTTGTAATGCCCAAGTGGCCATCATGAATCCTGCTTAAAATCTCCTGCCGCATGCTAGCAGGAATAACAATGCGGTCCTGGAACAGCACCAACCCATCCAGCTCCGTGAGCTGCAACCTTTTTGACTGGTAAGAACTTAAAGACATCCAGGCTGCCCGGCTCTCGGGCCAACCTTCTTTTATGTACTTAAAAACTTCTTGAAGGTTAGTATCTAAATATGTCTCCTTTCTTATTTGCTCTAGCTTCCCTGACGAAATGGATTTGGATGCCAGAACTGAATCTACATACACTTTCACATCTGATTCCATTGAAGATTCTTCAGCAGCAGCCAGCGGGAGCCTGGAAAGTGTATCTGCCACTACCAGTTGTTTCTCCAGCACATGCACTGCCTGAACGTTGAACCTGAGCAGCCTCATCAGAAGTCTCTGGCATCTTAGGGGTGTTTTGTCAGTATCATAGGAGTTGATTAGAGGGACTAGCGGTTTATGGTTAGTCTCCAGACTAAATTTCTCTAAACCTACTAGGTAATGCTGGAAGCGCTCACAGGCCCAAACTGCAGCCAGGCACTCTTTCTCAATTTCGACGTATTTCGACTCAGCAGCCTTCAGTGTACAGGAACAGTAGGCGATGGGCTGTAGTTTGTTCTCATTCAACTGCAGGAGGGCGGCCCCTAACCCATAACTGCTCGCATCAGCACTAACCACAGTCTTTTTAGAACGGTCATAGAACCCCAACACTGGGGCAGACCCCAGCAGGGACTTGACCTGCACAAAAAATTCTTCCTGTGAAGGTCCCCAGACCCAGGCAACATCTTTCTTTAGCAACTCTGTGATAGGGTGTAGTATTGTGGATAAATCTGTAAGGAACCTGCCCACATAATTCACAAGGCCCAATATTTGTCTCAGCTCATGCACATCAGAAGGACTTTTCATCTGTTCAATAGCAAGGATTTTATCAGGATCCGGCTTGATTCCATCCCCATTGATAATATGCCTAAAGTAAGATAACTCAGCCTTCCTAAAATGGCATTTATCCTTATTTAATTTCAGCCCGGACTGTCTAATGGTCTGCAGCACACAGTTCAATCGCTGATCATGTTCTTCCAATGTAGACCCATACACCAAAGTGTTGTCCATGACGACTGCCATGCCCTCGTGGTCCCTTAGGAGAGAACTCATTTCTCTTTGAAATATTTCAGGAGCAGAGGATATGCAGAAGCAAAACCGACCTACCGGTGTAATGAAGGTAGTCAGTTTGCGGCACTTTGGATCTAGAGGTATCTGCCAGAAACCGCTGGAAGCATCCAGTGTAGAGAAGATCTTTGCCCCAGCCAATTTCGGAGCGATGTATTCAAGTGTTGGCAGCACATATCTCTCTCTCTTTACAGCCTCATTCAGCCTTTTCAAGTCTACGTAGATGCGTACCTTCCCGTTTTTCTTCGCAACAGGCACAATGGGGGCACACCAGTCTTTTCTTCAACAACCTCTTTAATAACTCCCATATTCTTCATACGCAGAAGTTCCTTCTCCATTTGAGGCATGAGTGGGAACGGAATTCTACGAGAAGTGGTAATGCTGTATGGGACTGCGTCACCTTTAAGTGATATTCGGACTGGGTTGCAATTCAGTAGGCCCAATTCACCAAACATGTCTTCTGAAATCTCAGTCAGGCCCAAACCACAGGCTGCTTTTATGCTCAATAGGTTGTTAACACACTGACCTCTAATCACATGTACTCACATTGTGAATTTCCTCTGCTTGTACTCGCAGCTGGCAAGAAATTTCCCTACACAATCGATGCGGCCACCAGGACTATGAATTTTTCTTGTAACTTTTGCCAGCTGAGGCTGTAAAGGCAGATTTATAAATGCTGCAGGGGACATAACAGTGATGTATCAATCTTGAAGGCAACTTTGTCTCCCATTACAGTAAGAGTAACCCGCCAATCTTCATCTGAACCAGACCGTTCAACAACAGACCCTACAAAGGACACTTCTTGACCCTCCTGGTCACTATCCACCTGCATCTCCTTAATGTATTCAGTTTTACACGCCACTTCAAAATGGCCCATTCGGTTACATTTTTTACATCTTTTGTCTTTAGCTGGGCATACGACACTCTGATCATGGGTACGGTTACACCGCGTGCAGCGAGCATGCTGCGCCCATACGCTTCTGGGCCTATCTGTTGCCCTTGGTCTACCACTCACACTGTACCTTTCACTAGCAGCTCTCCTGAACTGCTGCACTTCATCCACAATACTCTCGGACCTCAGATCAGCACTTTGCTTTTTCACCAGTTCACTCTGGTGGGCCATCCTAATAGCCCCATATAATGTTAAATCAGCCTCCAACTGTAGCTACAGTGAGACTTCAGCATCTGCAATTCCTATGACTATTCTGTCTCTAATTTGCTCCTCTTTAGCAACACCAAACTCACAAAATTCAGCTAGTTCATACAGGTTGTGCACAAATGACTCCACAGATACTCCCACACGCTGAGCACGTTTGTGAAAACAAGCCCTTTCATGAATCACATTTCTTTTGGGCACAAAGTGAGCACTGAATTTGTTCATAACTATTTCAAAGTAAAATTCTTCCCCTTCTTGGAAAGTAAAGGCATTGAACACTGGCTCCATATCTTTCCCCATAGAGTATAAAAGAGAATTAACTTGTACTTCACCACTCTCCTTGTCCAGCTTGGAAGCAATCCTGAAGCGTTGAAACCGCTGACACCATGTTGGCCAAGCTGCAGGCTGAGAGAAATCAAAAGGCTCAGGTGGGGTAAACTTTGACATCGTCATTAATCAGGAAACAGAAGAGCAGGCAAGTACTTCTGACACCATGTCATGAGATGCAGGGCACAGCATAGAAGGTACAACGCTATTTTATTGCCGAGCATAGAAGTATACAGCTTGTACAATACATCTAACTTGGTAACTGCGACATAGACAATAACGGCCCTAAACCCCGCCCCCATCAGGTGATGTCACTTCCCACTCTCATCACTCAGCGTACCTTTAAAGTGTCTGAACATCATGGTAAATGCTGACTGAGTTACATGGGAAATGTAGTTCCAAAACCTCTGGAGCACCAAGGATGAGCACCTCTGCTTCAAATCAAATAAGATTATAATCAATTTTATTTATAAAAAATACATAGAAAATGAGTTACTAGCAAATACAATTAATTTAATGTAACTGTATAATCTACTCAGAATAAGAATATTTGGTACTTAATTACCTAAAATACCTAAGTGCAGAACTTTTTTTTCAATAACAAATTGCTGATATATATTTCCTGCTCAGTTGTGCTGAGGGTCACAAAAGAAACTTTTGTTGACGGAATGTAAACCTTTACTAAATAGGGGCAAAAAGGAAATAAAGCAGTTGGACACAACTACCACAGAATACTTACAACTCACTGTGGTATTGTTTTCATCCCAAGCGGTTATTTTAACCCTTTTTAGGTTCTGGTTGATGAAGCATTTTTATATTAGGTTCCCTGTAAATGAAGTGGGGAACACATATCACATATCAGTGATGCTGCTGACTTTTTCATAGCTGTGTTGTGCGTTACACTGTAAGAGATTTTTAAAAAAAAATCACTTTTTTTTTACACTTTTTTTCATACACAGAGTAAAATTTACATAAAATATAAAATGGCCACATGAATGATACAGACCACTGGTTTTCAATCCTCCTAAACAGATCAGATTTTCAGGATTACCTTGTGTGAGAGCAGGTAAAATAACCATGTTTACTTTTCAGCTGATTATTTCACCTGTGCTCCAGTTCAGATATCCTAAAAATCTGGTCGGTTAGGGAGACCTGAGAACAAGTTTGAAAACTCTGTATCGTGAATTCTAACCTGAAGTGCACATTACGGCAATCAAAAAAAGCCAACAAGATCACTGATCATGAAGTACAAGTACATCAAAATTCCAAGATAGTTGTGCCCAGTATGAAGATGTGGAGCTTGAATAACTGGCACTTGTGAGGGGTTAAAATAAGAGAACGTAACATAGTAACATAGCAGATGAGGTTGGAAAAAAAAACATAAGTCCATCGCGTTCAACCTATACAAATCTTAGTTTAATCTAGATTAAAAGCTCCAGTTGATCTTAAATTAATCCCATTTTACAAGGTGATCAATTTAATACCAGCAATCATATCCCTGAATTCTGTTTCTAGACAGAAATTTTTCTAAACCATTTTTAAATGTATCTAAGGTATTGGCATTTACTACCTCCTTAGGTAATGAGTTCCCCAATTTTATTGCTCTTACAGTGAAATAACATTTATGTTGCTTGAGATTAAATCTCCTTTCCTCCAGCCTTAAATTGTGACCTCTTGTCACAAACATTTTTCTTGGAATAACAGAGCTTCCCACATCTCTGTATTTGGAACCTTAATATACTTATATAAAGTCACCTCTCAAGCGCATTTTTTTTCTAGAGAAAACAGACCCAGTTTGGCTAACCTCTCCTCATAGCTTAAATTCTCCATTCCCCTTATTAGCTTTGTGTCCCTTCTCTGAACTTTTTCTAAGAACAGCTTTTGAAGATATCTGCAGGAGGAAAAGGAGAGGGGAGTAGTAATCACTCTATTATAGTTGTGCCCAGTAGTTTAAAGAGAGATTAAATGCAAACTACATTTCATGCACCTACTCCTAATTATGGATGCTGCCGTTTTTGTAACCTAGGGTTCACTGCAGGTATCTGAAGGAGAGTATGATATATATTGAAAGCTAGAGTTTATCTTGGCGGCACCCATGATTAGAGTGTGGTAGGGATTAACCTCAATAAAATGCTTATAAAATATATTTAGTGTTTAATGTCCCTTTAAGATTCAGGGTTCTGCCAAAGGTTATCACAAAGCTGCTGGGGTGGGGATATCATCTTTTTAACTAATTAGCCCTGATCTACTCATTTTAAATCCCCTTTATCCATCATTTACTTCTATTCTTGTCCTGTTAAAGTTCATGTAAGAAATAGACTGTCTTGACAGTTTATGGCTGTAGACACATCTAAGAATTGTAGGCGGCTACAGCAATGATCACAGGCACTTCTCACCCTTCTAGAATCACTGCTTCCAAATAGATGCTTTCCTATAAATGTCCCTGTTTCCAAAATTATACCAGTGACTGTCTGACTCCACAAAAGGCACAAGCAGACTCCGCCTACAGAATACCGGTGATTCCGCCCACAAGTCTCCCTCACTCAGTCTAGGCCTCCCAGTTCCAGGAAGGATCTGGCAAATATTATGAAGAATGGATCAACATCAACGTACAGTGATGCATCTGTACAAAAATAATCTACACATTTTTGTGAACCGTAGGCCATATTATTGTAATTACAAGATTTTTCTGCAGTCTTGCAATAAATTATCATAGTGGGTGAGTTTAAAAATGTTTTTAATTGCATTAACGTAATGCTTGCTGCAATTGTTTTTCAATAGCCAAACTCCACGCAAGACTTGCCTTATTTGGAGGAGTTAATCAGGACTTCTTACTATAGTAGACAAGACTAGCCACTGTCATTATGTTTGCAACAACTTCATTGTTTTGCTGTTCATTATCAGATCATCTTAGCTGCAGTTGGTTAGGAACATATATGTGACAGGGTTCGACTTGTGAATCCTGCCTTGTGGTTATCCTTTTGTTAGAGTTGTAAAACTCTTGAATTGTGCAAAATAAATAATACAATTATATTGACAATTTGTATTAACAGACATAATTAAATATTTTATACCAAAATCACAAAGAATTTACTGTACCTTTAAGGCATGAAGTCACATAACAACCATGTGATCTGCAGATTAGCCATTAGAGAGCAGCTGGTACAGTGCTGTCTACTGTTTGGACACACCTGCATTGTGCAATGGCTTTATGCTAAGAAAAATAACTATAATTAATTGAACACAAATATTTCTTAAACAAACAAACATAAGTACAAATAATATGTAAACAATACCAATGTGATGTAAAAGTGAAGAAATAAGTGACATAAAGTACATTGTGCACTCCAAAATAACTTACCTTTAGTATAATCCAAATCCAACTTCCACAGATAGAAAAGGGTCCTGACTTCTTTATGGAGAAAACTTCAATCAGAGAAAAAAATTAAAACTTCCATAGTGTAACACTGTATATATCAATGGTGTTCAAATGAAGGATATGGTACTCACATACAATAGAGCTACACTAACTCAAAGTACTGCGCCCAGTAATGGAGAAAACCCAGATTCTTGTAAAAGGATTACACTTTATTAAAACAACCACATGTGCTAATAAAAACAATCACTCAGGTCAGAAAAGCTCTTTGGCCACACAACTTTTCACCGCATAAGAGCTATATGAGAATACAAAGTTTCTTGATGTATGTTATTTTGGTGTTTAAGTGGTGTCCGATGCAAAATAGTCCACCACTCCTTTGTAGCATAATGGCGTAGAACAGTGTTTCTCAACCACGGTCCTCACGTACCCTCAACAGGCCAGGTTTTCATTATAGCTGAACTTGAGCACAGGTGACATAATCAGCTGATGGGTGAGAGCAGGTTAGTAACCATGGTTACTGATCAGCTGATTATGTCAACTGTGCTCTAGTTCAGCTATAATGAAAATCTGGCCTGTTAGGGGGACTTGAGGACTGCGGTTGAGAAACACTGGTGTAAAATATCCAACGTACATTTCGCCTTCCAGCTTGTTATAGAACACAATCAACTGCCACTTTGCTTCTTTTAAAGTCCTGTTTTTTCCATGATTGGATTATCAACCCTGTGCACCTGAAATGTATATTTATAATGAGTATTTCCACTCGGTATACATGTTATAATTATGTTGTGTTTTAAAGATTATTTAACATTCCATGGTTACAAAATGATATTAAATATACAGTAAATATTTTTTTTTATGCTAATGTAATAATTGAGGATTAAAAAGTTCAACAATTTTAATTTACATAAATCTGAAAAATTTAAAAAACTTATAGGGGCTGAATTATCATTGTGCGAGCGGACATGATCCGATATAGCTGATCATGTCCGCTGCTCATAGATAAATGCCGACAGCATACGCTCTCGGCATTTATCATTGCACCAGCAGTTCTTGTGAACTGCTGGTGCAATACCGCCTCCTGCAGATTCGCAGCCAATCGGCCGCTAGCAGGGTGTGTCAATCAACCCGATTGTATTCGATCGGGTTGATTTCTGGCGATGTCTGTCTGCCGCCTCAGAGCAGGTTATGGAGCAGCTTGAAGGCTCGCCAGAAACACGGGGCATCAAGCTCCATACGGAACTTGATAAATATGCCCATTAAAATGATTTTATAATAAAAAACATACAGATTTAAAAAATAAAAAAAATGTTGATACGATCTGTTTTGCTACATGGAGATGAATACATTAAAGGGACAGTCTAGACCAAAATAAACTTTCATGATTCAGATAGAGCATGTAATTTTAAACAATTTTCCAATTTACTTTTATCACCAATTTTGCTTTGTTCTCTTGGTATTCTTAGTTGAAAGCTTAACCTAGGAGGTTCATATGCTAATTTCTTAGACCTTGAAGCCCACCTCTTTCAGATTGCATTTTAACAGTTTTTCACCACTAGAGGGTGTTAGTTCACGTATTTCATATAGATAACACTGTGCTCGTGCACGAGAAGTTATCTGGGAGCAGGCACTGATTGGCTAGACTGCAAGTCTGTCAAAAGAACTGAAAAAAGGGGCAGTTTGCAGAGGCTTAGATACAAGATAATCACAGAGGTTAAAAGTATATTATTATAAATGTGTTAGTTATGCAAAACTGGGAAATGGGTAATAAAGGGATTATCTATATTTTAAAACAATAAAAATTCTGGTGTAGACTGTCCCTTTAAGATGTATAAAAACTAACTATATTAAAATGTTTTCAACCATAATGGACTGAAGGTGTCAGCAGTGACTGTTTCTGTAAGGCACTAGCACTTTGTTTTAGTACTAAAAATCTTCATGATGTGGGATGGCTCAGTGAGGGTGGACGGGCTGATTACGTGTTAGGTTTGAGCTGTTTATCTGACACATCGCTAGAGAGTAGCTCTGATCAGAATCTAAGAGCTTTAATCAGCAGTGAATCATCTTCAAACAGCCTCTTCAACATAACTATCTTCAGCTACCCAGAAGGGATCTAATTTAACTCCTTCCCAAATAGTGAGGCCTTTAGCAATCTGCAACATTAGTAGCCAGAGGCCCTAACAAACAATCAGAACGTTTACACTGAAGATTCCCACAACAAATTAATTGTGCAAGAGGTCCAAGGGAAGTCTGTAAAGCCAGACAGATAAGTAAAATCATAATTGGGCTGAGAAACTGCTGTCTGCTGAGACTTTAAAGGGACTAAAGTAATTATTATACTGTTTCTTGCATATAACTATGTATTTAAAGTGAATGTATATTTTGATGCTAAAGTGTCCGTTTTTTTAAAAATTTTAGTAAAAACAGTGGCACTTTAATTCATCAAAATTTACATTTCACTCGTCGTGAAAAAATACTTACCTTTTAAACATGACAGCCGCTCCAGCTTCCCCCCGGTCACTGCAAAGCCATTTCTGATGTCAGAAATGATGGATCGATCATCCTCCAATCACGGCTTCCCCCCCGGGGGAATCAGTGTCTGATTCGAAGCCGTGATTGGAGGAAGTTGGATTCCTCAATTTAGACCCAGGAAGAGGCTTTGCGACGGACGGAGGAAGCTGGAGCGGCTGTCAAGATTAAAAGGTAAGTATTTTTTCACAACACGAGTGAAATGTAGATTTTGATGAATTAAAGTGTCCCTGTTTTTAATCGAATTTTTAAAAACTGGGCACTTTAGCATCAAAATTTACATTCACTTTAACTACTTTGTACCCTGCACGTCAGGTGTCTATTGCACTTAGAGGGCTTTAGCAGCGTGAATCTCACTGATGACAGTGCAACTGTACTATTTGTGCATGCCTCAGGCAGTGAGGCATGCAGAAATACTGCGCTCCCACCACTGTCGGCGAAACCTGCACTGATACAAAGCTGTAATGCAGCTGGAACAAATGCCAGTGTGTGTCCCTTTTAAAGGGACAGTCTACACTAAAATTGTTATTGTTTAAATAGATAGATAACGCCTTTACTACCCATTCCCTAGCTTCGCAAAACAAACATTGTTAGATTAATATATTTTATAACATTTAAACCTCTAAATTTCTGCCTGGTTCAAAGGCTCTATAGACAGCCTCTTAGTCACATGCTTTTGTATTAGCTTTTTCACAACAGGAGACTGCTAGTTCATGCGGGCCATATAGATAACATTGTGTTCACGCCCGAGGAGTTATTTAAGATTTAGCACAACACAGTACTAAATGGCAGTCAATAGCTAACAAATAAAAAGTCATGTGATCAGGGGGCTGTCAGTAGATGCTTAGATACAAGGTAATCACAGAGGTAAAAAGTGTATTAATATAACCGTGTTGGTTATGCAAAACTGGGGAATGGGTAATAAAGGGATTATCTATCTTTTTAAACAATAACAATTCTATTGTAGAGTGTCCCTTTAAGTTTCCCCATCTATCCTTTTGGGGCAGGAGTATCAAAATCTGTTTGGAGAGTGAAAGAGAGAGAGTGAGAGAGAGAGAACACACATATACAAATATAGATGGAGCATAGTATATATCAGCAGTTAAAGACACAGGATCTTCTAAAAATGTTATCATGCTAAGAAAAGAGTAATATTATTATGTTCTTTTTCCAACAAACATACGTTTTACAAGAAACAAAAAATTGTAAAACGTTTTAAAAATGACCCCACTTTTTTTTTTTTTTATTTGAAGTTGTTAGTAGTTACAGCAGTAAATAAACAGATCACAGAAATGATGAACAGTATATCATCTATTAATATGCTATTACAACAGAATACGGAGATATGGAGGCCGAATTATCAAAGGTCTTGTGGACCTGATCCGACAGTGACCTTGCTGAATGCGGAGAGCAATACGCTCTCCCTATTCAGCATTGCACCAGCAGCTCACAAGAGCTTCTTCTGCAACGCCACCCCCTGCAGACTCGCGGCCAATCGGCCGCCAGCAGGGGGTGTCAACCCGATCATACTCTATCTGGTTGAATTGTGGCGATTCTTGTCCGCCTCATCAGAGCAGGCGGACAGGGTTATGGAGCAGCGGTCTTTAGACCGCAGCTTCATAACTGCTGTTTCTGGCGAGTCTGAAGACTCGCCAGAAACACGGGCCCACTAGCTCCCTACGGAGCTTGATGAATGGGCCTCATGGCCTTTCTACTCAGAGCTAAGTATTGTCATCCTAAAGATCATTCATTGAGACAGTAAAGAATGTGCTGAATATAATAAATTGGAACCTCTATTTTATAGCAATTAAGCACTTAAATAGGAAACTGAATATATCGCCAAAGCAATATAAGAAGGTGCGCTAAAATGAATCACCTATATGTGATAATTGTCATATACAAATAGGCATAGATAACATAAAACAATAGTGAGAAGAACGCATGCAATGCAATATGTAAGGAATAAAGAACCAGCAATGATTAGTCTCCAGATAAAGTTGGCAGCACTCCCAAACAGAGGATAATCAATCGTTGCAGTCTTAAAAGACAAAGGAGAGGCTCCTCATGGTGCAGACCAAAGCAATAAGGTGCATATAAGAAGAAGTTGAACAAATGAACACTCACAATTGAGTTGGGCACATGAAGTGGCAAGCAGGCAAGTCGGGGCTTCAGAGCCGCCAGACTGACTCACTGCCGTCACAGAAGTCCCAATAAGACACAAAACCAATCCTTCCTGTACATCACAGGCTCAGGGCAAAGTTTGGCAGGAGGTTAAAAAGGGGAATTCCCAACCATCACAGGAACCGACCAATGAAAGAGCTCAAAGGTCCATGAAACAGGATAATGGGTGTCGTGACAAGACGGAGTGTACACAGAGCATGTGGATTTAACATTTTTATAAAAGATTAAATACAGCAATGCTTTTCTCAGCATTAGTTGAATTGTTTTGCAGCTTAAAGACATACTCCTTGAACAGCTTCTTTTTTATTTTTTCCCCTCTGCTTTAATTACAGATTATATCTGAGCTGCAACACTAGTCAAGCAATTACTGTGTAGAATGTTGCATGGTAAAAATCTAAAGTCCACAGTATGGCCTCCAACCTCTGTGTGTGATGAAAATCATCAATTTTCTGAGTTTAAGTACATTCGGAGTTTAATATTTCAGAATCGAATGCAGAACAAACCACATATAAATGTAAGGCTATTAGACACATAAATAATAATATATTTTTCTAAAGATATCCTGTGGCACATGGCCAGATCTAGGTAAGGTTACAAGGTCCCATCTGCCCCCTCCAGAGGTCTCTATTCTGTTGTAGTCACCTTGTTTGCCCATCTACCAAAAGTCTCTAAAGGACACTTTTTTTTAGTTCTACTCTTTCTTGGGGTCACAAGAACTATTCTTAGTTCTATTTTTTCCCCCAATTGGCCATCTATGACGTACACAGTAGAATATTTTGGATTTGCATGTCCATTTAATTATGCTGTATGCATTAAAACCCCCTGGAGATGAGGAAAACACAGTTTGCAGAGGCAAAAAAATAATTACTGTACATCATACAAAAGACAATGTGAAGAAAACATGTTGACCTATTTACACATCTGTATGGTCGGAAAATCTAAGGTTTTGTTAGCACACTCATGTTTTGGAGTCTTGGGCTGCTTCTGACAGTACTTGTGCACCATGTTGTTTTTCTTTGTTGAGGGAGTGATAAGAGTTCTGTAGAGATGCCAGACCCCATGACTATCACCAATGCTGGGATGTTTTGTCATTCCTATAAGAACCATCTGGCAGCTCGATGGACAAAAGATCACTCTTTCAAAAGAGTAGGAACACCATGCCCTATGCCACTATGGTAACATGAAGGAATCCCATGAATGGAGAACCTAAGAACCGACAAACTCAAAATGAGCAATGAGACTTCCTCACAGAGCAGACGTGCAGCCACCTTTCAGGTGCAAACATTCCTTCCATGTGTGATTTTTTTTAATCAAGTTTTTATTTGCATCAGCCCAAAGCAGTCATTTTTTTCAATGTACTGTTCAACTCCTGCTGAGTGTCTGACAATGAACACTTTGTGCTTTATGCAAATGCTTTTAATCACTTAAGAAAAATAAAGAATTTCACAGGATTATAGACACAGAGAAGCTGTACTTAGTGCATAACCAGAACACTGTGTATAAATATATATATATATATATATATATATATATATATATATATATATATATATATAAAAATATATATCAATAGTTCCTGAACTGAGCACTCACGTTTGTACAGCCAGTAGACAGACAATCTTTCACATTGCCGGGGTGTTCGTTATTAAATCAATATAATCAAGTCATCAGAAACAACACACACCAGTCTTGATCCAAATGTCTGTTTTAATGCGTGACGTTTCAGGGTTTTCCCCTTTCTTAAACAAAATAAAATATAAAAAGAATAACTCACCACAGTTTGTGTTATATACACAGTGTCCCATTATCCCATACAGCTCTGCCGAATCGGAAGACTCACTGGCGTTCCACTTGTGCAACTGCGCATGCATGGTGCAAACTACTGGAGTCTAGGATGGCCAACTGAAAACTAATAGCAAAAAAATTAATTTCACATGTCAGTCTGCATAAACCTATCTCATTCCTTATGTTAATATATGCCTATATCCCTGATCACTACACATCTCTACTGTTATACACAACTTGACATTATTACATTATTGCTGTATCCCTTATTTCCTGGCATATATAAAAGCATCATATTGGAAAACACTGTAAACTATCTCCTCTGTGCTTATTAACTATCTGATTTCAATTTATAAAAAACAAAAAACAATGCATATCACAATATGTGTTCAGACCTTTTGAACTTGATGTATCTAACATATATATCCATTTTGATTAACATCGTAGCACTGATCAGCCACAACATTAAACCACCTGTCTAATATCGAGTAGTTCCCCCGTGCTGCCAAAACAGCTGTGATGTGTCAAGGCATGGGGCGCCATGTACTAAGCTTCGAAGTGACCGTCCGACTATATTTCCACGTCAAAATTCGCTCATGATCTGCTTCTTGTATTTACCAATCTGCGATCGAATTGAAAAACCACTATTTTTCATCAGCTATCGTAATTTTACGCAACTGATCGTTCCGAAGAGAGGATCTATATTGGAGATAAGAAGGCGCCAAACATAGGGTGATATTGTCACTAACTGGAAGCACATTCGGGTAACAGATAGAAGGGATACTTACAAACACAGCGGCACCAAGATGTGCCTAGCAAAACAGACCGGGACCTCAACCGTCGCCCGGAAGACCAACCAATGGCGTGCACCAAGCCTCCGGCAGTCACGTGAGTATTGCAGCCAATCACGAACCCTTGGGCTCACACACCTTTCTTCCAAGGTTCCGATTGAGCAAAACAGCAACAGTGTAGACAAACCAGGTGTCCCATACACTGCAGTCTCTGCAAATTGATTGGTTCCGAAGCCTTTTTCCACTTACTACATGTTCAATCGCACGTAAATTTGCTGTAATCAGAAATTATGAATGTTACAACTAATCCGTCCGCTCCAACTTTCACTGTAACTTTGCGTGATTTGCTTCGCAACCATTTAGGTAGCGAATACAATAGAAAACTATAGGGGGTATTAACCTGATGCCAGGTAGAAGTACTCAAGTGAAAGGACTAGACTACTATTGTATCATTATTGGTTTTTGGATCACTGAATAAGGATGGAGACACTTTTACACATGTTTCTTTTCCGATTGATTCAATTACGAGGAAGAAGGGCTATACAGGCACCGGTTGACAACAATGGATTGCAAAGAAGGTGAGGTAGAAGAATCTGAGTCCCTAGAGTTTTCCTTCCACATATGGGTTTGGAAGGCATTTCTGATCGGGAGATTATCCAGAGATTCCTTTTGGACAGAGAAGCTATTATGGAACTTTACAATGAAATAGCAGAATACCTGGAGCCTATGACAGCGCGTTCACAAGCCATACCCGGACTATTAAAACTGTTGGCAGCTTTACATTTTTTTTCCACCGGTTCATTCCAAGCTGTGTCTAGCGTTATAATTGGCATCAGCCAGTCTGCTTTTTCTAGGCACTTAACCAAAGTTATTGATGCATTGATGGTGGTTTTTCCAAGGTACGTGTGCCTTCCATCGACTCCAGAAGAGGGCAATCTGTGAAGTCCAATTTTTATAGAATGTGAACGATTTTATAGAATATAGAACGATTATGACACCTAGATCGTCACGTGGGTAAAGAACTAAACCAATCAGGTCGCAGACTGCTTAGTAACTTTGCTCTTTCGCGCCGAACAAAGCTTCAAAGTTATCAATAATCCAATTGTCTTCGAGACACAATAGACGCAAAATTTTACGGCTTAGTTTTTAGTACATTCATGTAACAAAGTTTTATCCGCATGGTGCGAATGCCGGCGGGTTAATTCGATATGGTCTGTGCGAAAAAAATTACGCCTTAGTACACGGCGCCCCATGGACTCCACAAGACCTCTGAACTTGTCCTGTGGTATCTGTCACCAAGATATTAGCAGCAGATCCTTTAAGTCCTGCAAAATGTGAGATGGGGCCTCCATGGATTGGATTTGTTGTTCCAGCACATCCCACAGATTTGGAGGCTAAGGCAACACCTTGAACTCTGTGTCATGTTCTTCAAACCAAACCTGAACAATTCTTGCAGTGTGGCAGGGTGCATTATCCGGCTGAAAGAGCTCACTTCCATCAGGGAATACCATTGCCATGAAGGGGTGTATGTGGTCTGCAACAATCACTAGGTAGGTGGTAGGTGCAGTGGTGTATTTAGGTTTTGTGCTGCCCTAGGCACTCAAAATTTGAGCGGAGTGTGCTGAAAAGAAGCCGGTTGTTCTGTGTACTCCATTCCGAGCATTGTCATAGTACCCCAGCCTACAGAGGCTCTAAAATGTGCCACCCCCTCACAATTTGCCGCCCTAGGCCCTTGCCTTGTCTGTCTATGCAGTAATACGCCCCTGGGTAGGTGTCAAAGTAACATCCACATGAATGCCAGAACCCAAGGTTTCCCTGCAGAACATTGTCCAGAGCATAACACTGCTTCCACCGGCCTGCCTTCTTCCCATAGTGCATCCTTCTGATGCATTCTTCTGATGCTCATGTCCCCATTGAACGCACTTTCGGGGGCAGAGAGGGGTTATCATGGGCACTTTGACTGGTCTGTGGCTAAGCAGCCCCATACATAGCAAACTGCAATGCACTGTGTAGTCTGACTCATTTCTATAATTTTTTCAGCAGTTTCAGCTACAGTAGCTATTCTGTGTGATCTGACCAGATGGGCTAGCCTTCATTCCCCATGTGTATCAATGAGCCTTGGGCACCCATTACCTTGACACCTGTTCACTGGTTGTCCTTTCTTGCACCACTTTTGGTAGGTACTAATCAATGCATACCGTGAACTCCCCACAAGACTTGCCCTTTTGGAGATGCTCTGACCCTGTCGTCTAGCCATCACTATTTAGCCTTTTTAGAGTCACAGTACAGCAAAGGATAGTGCAATATCATTAAAAGATACAATAGTCCCAAATAAATGGAAGACAGATACTGGTATCAGTCCAGTCTTCAGGACTTTCACCTCACTCGCTAAACCCCTCTTCACAAAAGTCAGCTGGGTGATAAGATAATACCTTATTTCCAAGGTTACCACTCCAAAGCGTCTCACATCCAAAAGTGCCAGTGCCGGTTACTCACAACAAACAACAAGTGCCTCCATTTTCTTTACGGACCGGGTACAGACCCTTCAGTGCAAACTTGTGTTACCTCTCTATTTTTATACTACCTGGACCGCATTTTCATTTTTCTTGTCAAAGTCACTCAGATCTTTCTGCTTGCCCATTTTTCCTGCTTTCAACACATGAAATTCGAGAACTGGCTGCTCATTTGCTATCTAATATATCCCACCTGTTGACAGGTGTCATTGTGACAATATAATCAATAATCAGTGTATATATATACACACACACACACGGTATATTGGGTTGATGCTTTGTTTTTTAAAGATGGCATACTTGCCAACTCTCCCTATTCTCCAGTGCAAGTTTTTGGCCTCCTGTCTTGCAGTATTATGGGCCTGGGATTCTGTCCCCCTGAGGTGTGGCATAGGAGTCAGTGTGAAGCAGACATGAGGTCTTTGTTGCTTTTATGTATATTTTTGTCTGCCTATTATAACGTAATCTTTCATATTTTCTGCATATTGCGTGATTTCACTTTAAAGGGACAGTAAAATAAAAAATAAACTTACATGATTCATATAGAGCATTCAATTTTAAACAGCTTTACAATGTACTTATCAAATTTGCTTCATTTTCTCTGTATTGTCTGTTGAAAAGCTATTGTAAGTAGGGTCAGGAGCAGCAATGCACTAATTAGAGCTAGCTGCCGATTGGTCGCTGCACATATATGTTGTCACTGGCTCAATCTATCTGTTCAGCTAGCTTCTAGTCTATTGCTGCTTCTTCAGCAAAGGATACCAAGAGAATGAAGCAAATTTGATAATTGAACTATATTTGAAAGTTGTTTGAAATTATTCTCTTTCTGAATAATGAAAGAAATATGTTGTGTTCCATGACCCTTTAACTTTCCAATTATCTTAAATCTTTGGGTTTAGTGAACCTAGACTTTAGCAGTTTTTAGAACTTGCTGCCTCAGATAATCGATTATTGCGAATGCTAAGTATCTTTTATGTTCAATAACAAAGCCTTGGGCTATTTCTTCTAAACATTGGGCTGTCAATAAACATTTAATTCTTATAGGATTCCACCTCTGCAGCTGTGACTGACATTGAAGTGAAAAGTTCAATAAACCACTTGGCGTTCATGATACACTCAGAGCTGTGTCTATCAATGACTTGTAATGTTCATTCACAGCACAATTTCATCCCATTAAAAACAAAATGATATAAAACTCCAGCTGGCACTGCCCTCCTCAAACAGTTTGTGACTGTAGGGACTAGCTGAAACTTTAAATCAAATGAAATACAGAGCCTGAGCATTGTCATATTTCCTGCTCATCTGTGCAATATTCTATGCATAAGAATGGTCTGAAGATGAAAGCGATATGTTGGACTTGTCTATGTAGCAAGTGGTGTAGCAATTTGTCTTGCTCACATTGGGTGCATTAAATGACAGCAGACCGGAGGACAGTTGAGGACCTATTACAAATTGTAATGCTT